>NW_026607039.1:55000-90000 GCF_029890125.1 Rhinichthys klamathensis goyatoka | reverse complement strand
CTGACTGCAGGGATCCCACCCATTCTAGAGAGAGAGAGAGAGAGAGAGAGAGAGAGAGAGAGAGAGAGAGAGAGAGAGAGAGAGACAGAGACAGAGAGAGAGAGAGAGAGAGGGAGAGAACACGAGAGATCTGAAATTAAACAGCTCTAAAACAGAATTCAAATCATCCTAAAAGGGGAATATATACACCTGGCAAGATGGGTTTTTAAAGGGGTGCTTGAATATGATTTCACTTTTCTAACTTTAGTTAGTGTGTAGTGTTGCTGTTTGAGCATAAACAACATCTGCAAAGTTACGACGCTCAAAGTTCAAAGCAAAGGAAGATATTTGCTTTTAAAGAAAAGGACTACAACAAACGGCTGGTAGGAACTACACGAGCTTCCTCCCGGGTTAGTGACATCACCAACCCTAAAATTTACATAAACCCCGCCCCCGGAACACGCAGTCCATGTTGAGAAGAGGAAAAGTTGTTGTATATTAAGAGTACATTTGTGAGTCAGCTCAAACTTTAGCATCCATCTTTTCACATGTCACATTTCAGAAAGTCACTCTGTGTGCATCTCACAACAGTTCCTATACGAGCGATTTATAGATTATCCTAACAGAATATGCTAATTGAAGATAGTTACCTCCACATCAGCAACATAAATTCATCAACAAACCATTCAGAGACGTCCTGTTGCATTCTACATGTTGTCACTTCTTCTTGAGTCTCTCCATCTGTGTCTGACTCCGTTTTAACATTGAAGGCAGAACAGTTTCTGTCATTTTAGTGTGTTTCTGCGTGAGGTAATCAGACCTGCTAACACACGAGCTCTTGAAGCTCCGCCCACTGTGTCGGGAGCTGCAGCTCATTTGCATTTAAAGGGCCAGACTGAAAAACGGTGCGTTTTTGCTCACCCTCAAAAAGTGACAACTTTAACATGCTATATAAAAATATCTGTGGGGTATTTTGTGCTAAAACTTCACACACACACTCTGGGGACATCCCCAGATAGCAATGAGTCGGCGGACCACCGTCGGTTCTCCGGCGGCAGTAGAAGCGTCAGAATGGCGACATCGCAAACACGTTGGACGGCGCACCGCCGGCGGCAGCCGCTTTTTAAAAGCGGCAGCCGCCTTCCTACCGCCTTCGTTAAGCGGCCGGCCCGCGGGCCAACCGCCGTTCCGCCGCCTTTATATTGAAGGCCGTCCTTCCGCGGCCCGCCGGAGGCAAACGCTATTTTCGAGCGCTCTGCCGCCGCTTATTCTGGCTATATATATATATATATTTTTATTTATTTATTTATTTATAGCATGCAGTTTATCAAGAATAATAATTGCTCAAACCAGACAAATTTACAATTGGCATTTTTATTCTACATTTCAAAGTACAGTAACTGTCATTTAAACAAGATGTTTCAGATCACTGAAACATAACAGAAAAATAAATAAATCAATATACTAACATGCAGGTTTCCAATTCAATTTTGGTTAAACAGCCTTACAAGCAAATTACAACACTTACAATAAGTGTTCATATAAAAAGGACAGTTCTAGGGTAAAAAATTACCAGTAAACATTATGACAAGTAAAGAGGATATTTGATGCCAAATAATGTGCAAGATACCAAATAAATAAAAGTATAACTACATTTACAAGCCATTTCTAACAATATGATAAGTGGTAGTAATTTATAGTAAAGCTCTGGAGTAGAATAGGCCTTTATAACGGCAATGCTGACCTGTGGCACAAGGATTTACAAGCTTTATTTGAAAAAGAAAAAAAGAAAGTAATTTCCACAGTGAGTGAGTGTAGTCTGACACTTCTGACTTCTTTAGGGGTCTTGATTCTACTGACTGCAAGATAAAGAAAGGATTCCAGTTGTCAGTGATTCTGGGGTGTCAGTAGTCAGTCTAGTTTTAAGTGGTCGGCTGTGGGTCCCTCTCAGCTGTGCGGCGCCTTTTTCTGCCTTCACGGTCAGATGCTCCTTTCAGGTAACGCGTAACGTTAACCTGGACCGCCTCATCAGTGCATCCAGGGTTGCCGGGTCCTTCCGGATGGCTAATATAGAAAATACAGATCTGTCATTTAATTTGAATTGCATGAGGACAATAGGACATACATATCTACTTAAATCTAAAAAAAATATCCAACTTACTTTGAACAATGGTCTTCAGGAACATGTCTCTAAAACATGCTTTATCCCCTACACCAAGCTGAAAATCCAAAAAAGTGTTACAAATTACATTTCTCTGAAGCTTCTCATAAATAAATAAAAAATGTGAAAGGCTAAGGATTCAGACTGTAATATATGCAGTATACAATGTTAAATTTTACTTTATATCTAGGTCTACTACATGTACAGGTAGCCCCAGTGGGAATTAAACCTACAACCACAGGTGCTGTTTGCAAGTTGTACCTAATTGCTCAGTGCAAGCAAACGTCTTCAACATTGTTTGTTGAACTTGCTTCACCTGCTCTTGAAGTAAGATTTTACAATTCGTATTTTTATATGTAATATTGTAGTGTTTATTATAAATGATTTATCTGTGCACTTCATTATTCTTTTAAAATTCATGTAGCCTTATAATCTTTAATCAAATACGTTACCCTTCCCTCCCCCCTCGAAACGACTTCTCTTCTCTTCCGGTCATGTGCTATGGCGCGAGGGCGTGGCAACTCCCCTCAAACCGTGCTATGAGCAGAGATGGAGAAGAGGAGCGCTAGAGTAAAACCCTGCCCTCCGTTCAATATACTTTTTCACTTTTAAATACGTCACAACACTGGAGAAAAGTCGTCTGTAACTTCCGGTTCATGCCGACTTCAAATAGAAGCAATAGTTTCCAAGACAAAAAAACTTCACAAATAACATCACTTACTTGTACTCAAACTCTTGGCTCTGTGAAGTGGAGTCTGGATTACTGGGGAGAAACCTGGTTGCGAGAAAGAGGAAACAGAAATTTGAAAATCTAACAAATGGTATAGTTTAGTGGCAGGATCACAAATCCAGCATCACAGCAATAGATTTTACATACCAGTTCAGCATTTTCCTGGTTTTCTGGAATCGATGCATCTTTCTAGAGTTTTTTTTCTTGAGACTTACAAGATTCTAGAGTAGGGAATAATGAATGAAAGAGTCAGTTATCCACAATAAACAGAAAATAAATTACACAGATGAAATAAAGGAAAATCAAATACACAAGTCAGACCCATTTACCTGCTCCCTTCATGAACTTAAAATGAATTTCTCCCAGGTGCTGTGTGGAGGTGTGCAGAGGATGGCTAAATTGTTGCCTTCGTCTTTTTGCTGAGGTTAAATGGGGGCCAATGGCACATGCTCTCGCTGAGCCACTCTTGCGGAACCACTGCAAATGGCAGATCCTCCTCGTTGATAAACTGAACAATGTGAACCATCTAAAATAGAAGAACATTTTGCATAAAGTATACTTTTTGATTAATTTCCAGGCAAAATCAATAACATTAAAATGCTCACCCCTTCAAAAAACGAGTCATTTTCACAAGTGAAAAAACAGAAAACCATGTTCAGAAAAACACAATCATATACATATACACACATATATACATATACACACATATATACATATACACACACATATACATATATATATATATATATATATATATATATACACACACACACATACATCGTTATTTTTGTAAGAAAACACCAAAAGTTAAACTTTCTAGATGTAAAGCTTTCTTTCTAGATGTAAAGCTTTGGCGATCTACTGTAGCTAGATACATTTCAACATGTCGAACATGCTTGAATTCAGTGAGTAAAAAAGGCGAAGCAGCATGTGTTAGCTAACACTGTAAGTTAAACTAGACTAGCAGCATGGTTGTCGAATAAAACAAAACATCATTATGTTTAGTTAGAAAACAACACAAGTTATAACGTTACTGATCAGTCTTTCTTGTCGTAAAGATTTTGCTAACGTTACCATTCCCAGCCGGCACACGACCGACCTTCAACGTTGATATATGGTTGAAATAATGTCAGTTGTTGTTTCAACGTTGAAACAACGTTGATATAACGTTTAATGCTAAATGGTTGAAAACCAACCGGTACATGACCAACCTTCAACGTTGAAATATGGTTGAAATAATGACAGTTGTTGTTTCAACGTTGAAACAACGTTGAAATAACGTTTAATGCTAAATGGTTGAAAAAGGTTAACAAAAACACTTCTAAATCAACGTTGAAATTTTTACAAGATCTGTACGTTGAAACAACGTAATGTTTTCAACAACATACAACAGAAATATCTGCCTTTTAACGTATCATTATGATAATTAATTAGCATTTAATGATTTTTTGATCATAACAGCTCTTCAGTGTATATGTTAAAATATAATTATTATCATTATTAACAATACTAGTTTCACTTTCAAGAGAGCAGTGCAGCAGAAACATTTTGCTTTATGTGAATTTGTGTGAATTTACAATTTTGTCTGCATTCCTAACATTACATTATGACATTTGTATTCATACACTGTCATGTCATTTGACCAATTAATTAAATAATAATACAGACTGCAAATAAAACTTAATACACCGCAATGTTAACTCGCGCAAACTGTTATTGGATGTTTCGCATTTTTACTTTGAGCATGATTGGTTGATATGTCTGTCTTCCAGGAAACCGTCCAATGAGAATTTGCGTGGCTCTGCGCGCCTATTTTAAGTTTGAAAATACGTCCGTTACTCTCGGTCGGTAAACAGCTGCTGCTTGCGTTGATTACTCGGTCAGACCTGGATTATTTTATATCTGCCTGTTGAATTCTTACATTTTGAGCGAATTTGAGTTGATATGTCAATGAAGAACAAAAGCTGGAATGTGAACAGAGGGATACTGGTGATATCAGGTAAGAAAACATTTTCAGTCTTACGTTAACGTTTAGGGACACGGGTAACGTTAACTTAATGGTCATAGGCTTACTGCAACCTCATAAATAAGTTATCTCTGTGTGTGTTTTTGTACTGCTTCATTAGCGTAGCGATATTAGCACGTATTTCAATGTAACATTAGTAAGTTACCATCTGACATTGCTGTGTTTTGTTGTTGGTAACGTTGTATTTAATGTTGTCAGCTAAAGAATGAGTAATGTGATCAAACCGTCATTTATTCGTTAGAAGTATGTTTACATAACCTATTCAAACACTGATAACGATATTGAAAATAATTTTGTTTACATTTTTTTTTTCTAGATCAAGCATTGGAATACGATTTTTATCGGGGGAGAACACCCAACAGAAAGACCCATTCACAACTAAAGTAAGTCAATTTTACCCACTGTTAGAAAACCTACACTGGGATTAATATATAGTATTAAGTATGATTTTCATCTTTAAAGTAAGACATTTAACGTTACAGATAGAAAGTCTGAGTAACTTTTTGTCCTTTTGTCTTTCTTCTGCTGAAGTGGGGCACTGAAAGGGGATTCATGTCACCTTCATCAGTTCTTTCTTTAATTACTGGAAACCATTAAGAGGAAGACCCTCAGATGTGTCATAATAGGATAAATGCGGCTGCAGGTAAAATTATTTGATGGTTTGATTTTGGTGTACCAAACAGCTTTTTTTGTGTGTGCTTCCCTTGCTATGATACACATTTCTGATGTGATTGCCATGCTTTAAGTGTATGTTTACATTTTTAATCATGTAATAACTAACAGTCTCAAAGATGACATTACTCCGTTCATGTTGTGTGAATGTTATAATGGCAAACGTTTTTACAATTTAAATCAATTTTAAAATTGTTTAAAGGAATGGTAAAAATATATATATATATATATATACTGCTTTAAGGACTTTTTATTGAAAAATTTCTTCTTTCCCCCCTTCAGATTTGCCAAGGATCCCGCTGATTACTGGTAATTTGGTGGAGGATTATTCTTTAGCTGCTACATTGCACTATCACTTCTGGTACGGATTCATTGACCTTTTGTGTTATTTTTTTATTTTACTTAATTTAATAAATGACTTTTAATTAGTGCAATGTATGGTTAGGATTCTGAATTAAAACAGTGTAATGTTTCTCCACAAATATTATCAGAAATATACGGAAATTGTTGAAACAATATAAACCTGCATTGAAAGATAAGTCAAAGAGCAACAGACCACAACCCTCTCAGCTCAACACCAAAATTTGTTGATTTCTTCATCTGTTTTAAGGATGAAATCATGACCTTATGATTATAGTTACCGTAACTGACACATGAGTAATATTAAATTTTTTACAATTCCACCTTGGGGCTCTGAAGAATTGCTTGTGTAAATTTTCATCTGAATACATCAAATATGTGTTTAGCATGGATAGTGTTGTATTTGTTTTCTAACTCTAATTGAACTGTAAAGTGAAAATCTTGTACATGTCTTATTTTTTATTCATTTAAAATGCTTTTATTTATACAGGATAGTACAGACAGTGGGCAAGAAGTGAAGAGGGAGAGATGGCATCGGAATGGACCTCGAGCTGGGACCCTGTCGGAGCACTGCACTCACATTTTATTGAGAATTTAAAAACTTTTGTACTGTACATTTTAAATATTAAATGTTTAATTTAAGGGTTACTGTAATTGAACAAAAACTATCTTTAAATATCCCATTTAGATGTCTACTTCTACAGGTTTTTAACATTACTTCGAAAACGCTGCAATTTAAAGTTTGAGATGTTTTTCATCTGTTTTAGAAAGTATTTTTAGACTTGTTTTTTTCAGAATAAAACTTGTTTTACAATTTGAGCATTTGTTATTTCTTTATTAAATGTGTTTAATTAAGCTGCTGCAAGTAATTTGAAAGTTAAATTTTTTTTAGTGTAGGCCTACAGTTAATCACAAATTCAGTCAGCATTGTCATGACTATGTTCCAACTGCAAACTAGGTTGTAATTGAATGTACAATTGTATTATCCCATGATGAAAGGTAAGACTGTTGATTCAGTTTGCAAAACCGAAGCATAATTCTAAATTGGTTCAATGTCGACATACAACCTTTATTCACCCATATTGAAAGAAGAGACGGTGAAACAACGTCACGATTTCAGCGTT
This sequence comes from Rhinichthys klamathensis goyatoka, assembly GCF_029890125.1. Taxonomy (NCBI): domain Eukaryota; kingdom Metazoa; phylum Chordata; class Actinopteri; order Cypriniformes; family Leuciscidae; genus Rhinichthys; species Rhinichthys klamathensis. The sequence continues at coordinate 82,948 of NW_026607039.1, read as the reverse complement.
GATTCGTTTTGCAAAATCGAAAGGTGATTCAACGTCGACAGAAGACCATAACCCGAAAGGTAAGAGTGAAACGACGTCGCGATTTCAACGGTGAATCAACGTTGTTTCTTCCGCGGTGAAACGACGTCACAATATCAACGTTGATCCGTTTTGCAAAACCGACAGGTAATTCACCGTTGATTCAACCATGGTACCTGACGTTGTTTCAACGGTGAATCAACGTTGAAATGCCGGCTGGGTTCCCACGTGGGCGGGAGAATTGTCCTTCAGGATTTAGTTACGTAAGTTAGTTAATTATTCGACTGACCAATACTATCTTAAACCACATACTGTAGTACTCACACTTGCATAAACATACGTAAATATAGTTAAAAGAAGAAAAGAAAAAACTAACGCCAGGAAGAAACTAAGTAACGTTAGCCTAACTAACATTAGCGCTATGTCAGAAACATGACGCAAACTTTGTAAACAGGCTAACTTACTAGCTTGACTAGTAAGGCAAGAACATATTTGAAAAAGATGACCTAAAAATGTAAAAAATGAACATAATATTGCGTTACACAAAAAGGAAAAATATACTTACTTTAAAGATCGTAGTCAATGACTAGATAGGATATCCTCTCCAAATACTGAAATCGTGTGACGAGTGGCCACTGTTGTGTTGGTAAATCTGCTTCCGTTTTTTAGGTACTGCCCCTCTCGGCCGGTGGAGGTACTTCTCTGTTTGTGCTTTAATACTTTCTTAAACATTTGTACAGATTGCAAAACTCGCAATTGCAAATTAATCCCTTATACCTGTAAAAGGTAAAAAAAATAAAAAAAATCGAACTTGTAAAAAAATGAAAGACATAAACGAAATTTCCTGGGGTGACAGAGAGACAAAATATTTCTAAATATTTCACTTTATCTTTCAGGTCAAAACAGGGATTTTCATGTTTATTATAAATATTACCATGGTTGCAAATTAATAAAAAAAATCTAAAGCATACCCAAGCTTTTGGCCAAGTTGCAGATGTCTTTCACTGTTCACTGATTTCAGGCATTGGTGAAAAGTCTAACTTCATCCATTTATTCTGCTAAATTGTTCATACCATGAATGAAATATTTATTTTAAAACCTAATCAGAATCAGAAGTATATTTATTGCCAAGTAAGTTTTACAAAAGGAATTCTTTTTGGACTATTTGTGCATCTCAATTGTGCATAAATCAAAGAAATGAATTGTCACCTTAAGTGAATAAAATAATTCTATATATTTTACATAGGCCTATCACTGAATCGCTTCAGAGTTTCAACGTAATTTAAATGTATTTTCCTAAACCTTATCATGGAATCAGACTGAGTCAAATCTGTTATAAACCCTAATGACTTTGGTACCTAAAAATTTGATATAATTCACATAATAATTATAATCGCTTTAAATGTGAAAGTTAAAATGCTGTCAGTTCCACTCATGCCAATGACATGGCTGGTCGATTTCAAAGCGGCTTGCCGCCAGCCGGCCGCGGTTCATTTAGACGGCGGCAACCGCCAGAGAGAATGAAGTCGGCGGCCCGGCGGCTGTTCGCCGGCGGCATCTCGCAAGAAATGGGAGTGACGTATTCGGCGGCAAACGTTTCTTCTCCGCCAGCGGGGCGCACCTATAGCCGACAGTTTGGGGCCGGCGGCAAAAAGAAGCCGTGCCGATATTTTTTGCTATCTGGGTCAGAGATTTATTTTACATCTTGTGAAAATGCCATTTTACCACCCCTTTAATAAAGCATGGTTGTCTGTGCAGTAGCAATGGAAAAACACTTTTGAAATTGGTGCTACATGACTAGAGAGAACAGAGAAAAAGGACTGTGGCGTTTCATTCGCCCAAAACTTCATCAAACGGTGACAATATTTCTGTAATCAGTGCCGGTCCTAGACTTCTGGAGGCCATAAACAAAACTATGTAAGCCTAGAAACTATTACCAGGCTACTCGGGTCCCCCTGGTGCTTTAGAGAATCCTAGCATTGGTGATTTGTTGCTTTTTGCCGTATCGACTCGTATCGAACCATGACCCAAAACAGAGGTGCGTATCGAACCGTGACTTCTGTTTCCCGTTCCTTTCCTGAAACACAACACATACGTGTCTTCGGTGTCGAGCGAGTCTCCGCACGCGGCTCCTCCCTGGATGGACTCCATGGCGGTGGAGTAAAGCGCTCTCTGAGCGGCCGGCCTCTTCTCGTCGCTGCTCTGAGATCCCTCCATCTGATGCTCTCGCTCCGCCTGGTCCAGGTTATGAACCCCCAACAACAAGCTGTAGTCCATGATCTTAAAACTCTCCAACACCTGCACACACACATCAGCAGTGTTGGGGGAAACTCAGTACAGGTGACTCGAGGTACGTAATCAGATTACTTTTTCAAGTAACTAGTAAAGTAACGCATTAAGGCCCTTGGACAGCAATGCACACTGAGTCGTATTCGTGATTCGGTGGCTCTGAGATGTTAAAACACCTCTCAAACTGCTCGCTACGGATGCAAAAAACGCAGAAAATCGAACCCGATCCGATTTTTTTTATGGCGGATAAAAGTTTCGGAGGCCGTGTGTAAGCGTGATTGACATAACGTGAGGTCGTATTAATTTTTTTACGTGCAAAAATTTCGGACTCAGTGTGCAAGGGCCTTTACTTTTAAAATTTACAACAAAATATCATCCATCCATCCATCCTCTATCCATCCATCCATCCTTCCATCCATCCATCCTTCCATCCATCCTTCCATCCATCTATCTATCCATCATCTATCATCCATCCATCCATCCATCCTCTATCCATCCATCTATCTATCCATCCATCCATCCATCCATCCTCTATCCATCCATTCATCCATCCTCTATCCATCCATCCATCCATCCTCTATCCATCCATCCATCCATCCATCCATCCTTCCATCCATCCTTCCATCCATCCTTCCATCCATCCATCTATCCATCCATCCATCCATCCTCTATCCATCCATCCATCCATCCATCCATCCTTCCATCCATCCTTCCATCCATCCATCCATCCATCCATCCTCTATCCATCCATCCATCCATCCATCCATCCATCTATCTTTGTTCTCCCATTTATTGACTGACAGCTCTCTTGTCCTCATGTTGAGACAAATCGAAGTGCAGAGGCGTTGTGTGTGTGTGTGTGTGTGTGTGTGTGTGTGTGTGTGTGTGAACATGAGGGTTATTGTAGTTCTAAACTAAATGTAAGCGTGCATTTACTCATCTCACTTGCACACAAAAAAACGATTCAATATTCCTCAAAATGAATGAAATCAATGAAATGCAGAATCAGAATCATACAATGCAAACCTCCAATAACTAAATATGTTAAATAAAACATTTTAATGCAATTAATCTCACTTTATTGACCAATGTACTTGCTTCTGACCTTCGATGATTCAGTTAAATTTTTTTGTTTTTATTGGTAAAGTGTAAGTCTTTTTTCTCCTGCATCTTATTCTTGCATTAATTTTAGTATCACTATATATCGTATACTGTGTATTATAAATGTTTTATTGTTGTACTTTTATTGTGTGAGTAGTGTCCTGTTGTTGTATTTAACCTGTGAAGCACCATGGTCAACTTTGGTTGTTTTAAGTGTGCTATATATAAATAAAATTGATTGATTGATTGCGTTGTCCAGAACAGCTGAAAGGTTAGTTTGAGCCTCTACTGTACACGCGTGAATCTGCATTTCCTTCAGCCTGAGGCTTATTATTTCATTTTTGGTGTGAAAGGGTCTTTACATTTGCCCAAAAATATAACTTTTTTTGTTATAAAAAAAACAAGCCCAGCCCAGGTAAAAAAAAAAAAAAAAAATTCATGCAAAAGTAACGTAACGCATTACTTTTCTAAAAAAGTAACTAACGCAATTAGTTACTTTTTAAGGGAGTTAAGGTCCTTGCACACTGAGTCCGAAATGTTCGTATGTGTTTTTTCGTATTCATGATTCGGTGGCTCTGAATTGTCAAAACACCTCTTAAAATGCTTGCTACGAATGCGGAAAACGCAGAAAATCGAACCCGATCCGAATTTTTTTATGATAGACGAGAGTTTCGGCGGCAGTGTGTAAACGTGAGGTCGTATTTATTTTTTAACGAGCGAAAATTTCGGACGCGAATTTCGGACTCAGTGTGTAAGGGCCTTAACGCACTATTGTAATGCATTACTTTTCAAAGTACAGGTGAAACTCGAAAAATTTGAATATCGTGCAAAAGTTCATTTATTTCAGTAATTCAACTTAAAAGGTGAAACTAATATATTATATAGACTCATTACATGCAAAGTGAGATATTTCAAGCCTTTATTTGTTATAATTGTGATGATTATGCCTTACAGATATGAAAACCTTTTCACAATATTCTAATTTTGAATGTGAGGTTTAAGCCATAATCATCACAATTATAACAAATAAAGGCTTGAAATATCTCACTTTGCATGTAATGAGTCTATATAATATATTAGTTTCACCTTTTAAGTTGAATTACTGAAATAAATGAACTTTTGCACCTGAGTTTCACCTGTAGCTTTCCCCAACACTGCACATCAGACCTTCATTATAAAACTGTCCCGCACTAAACCGAGCGCATCCACAGAGACACACTCACCAGACAGTCTCTCTGGAGTGTTTTGACCAGGGCGTTGTACGTGTCCACATCTAACAGGAGTCCGTCTTGAACGTCCTGCATGAAGTCCAGGTCTTTGAACGTGGGCCTGGACTTCTCACGCTCCTTCTTGGACGCTCTGCGCTTGCAGGTGGAGCCCTTCAGGTCGAACTTGAGGTGCATGCGGATGGCGCGGGGCAGGACGTTATTCATCACCACGATACGGATGTTCTTCCCGCCGGACTGAACGCAGTACAAACCGAAGAACTTGGGAAGAAGGGTGCGAGGATTCTGGTTCAGGTTCTGAGAGAGAGAGAGAGAGAGAGAGAGAGAGAGAGAGAGTGAGAGAGAGAGAGAAAGAGAGAGAGAGAGAGAGAGAGAGAGAGAGAGAGAGAGAGAGAGAGAGAGAGAGAGAGAGAGAGAGAGAGAGAGAGAGAGAGAGAGAGAGAGAGAGAGAGAGAGAAAACATTTAATGCATGTATACTGTATACACTCACCGGCCACTTTATTAGGTACACCTGTCCAACTGCTCGTTAACACTTAATTTCTAAGCAGCCAATCACATGGCGGCAACTCAGTGCATTTAGGCATGTAGACATGGTCAAGACAATCTCCTGCAGTTCAAACCGAGCATCAGTATGGGGAAGAAAGTTGATTTGAGTGACTTTGAACGTGGCGTGATTGTTGGTGCCAGAAGGGCTGGTCTGAGTATTTCAGAAACTGCTAATCTACTGGGATTTTCACGCACAACCATCTCTAGGGTTTACAGAGAATGGTCCGAAAAAGAAAAAACATCCAGTGAGCGGCAGTTCTGTGGGCGGAAATGCCTTGTTGATGCCAGAGGTCAGAGGAGAATGGCCAGACTGGTTCGAGCTGATAGAAGGGCAACAGTGACTGAAATAACCACTCGTTACAACCGAGGTATGCAGCAAAGCATTTGTGAAGCCACAACACGCACAACCTTGAGGCGGATGGGCTACAACAGCAGAAGACTCCACCGGGTACCACTCATCTCCACTACAAATAGGAAAAAGAGGCTACAATTTGCAAGAGCTCACCAAAATTGAACAGTTGAAGACTGGAAAAATGTTGCCTGGTCTGATGAGTCTCGATTTCTGTTGAGACATTCAGATGTTAGAGTCAGAATTTGGCGTAAACAGAATGAGAACATGGAACCATCATGCCTTGTTACCACTGTGCAGGCTGGTGGTGGTGGTGTAATGGTGTGGGGGATGTTTTCCTGGCACACTTTAGGCCCCTTAGTGCCAATTGGGCATTGTTTAAATGCCACGGCCTACCTGAGCATTGTTTCTGACCATGTCCATCCCTTTATGGCCACCATGTACCCATCCTCTGATGGCTACTTCCACCATGTCACAAAGCTCTAATCATTTCAAATTGGTTTCTTGAACATGACAATGAGTTCACTGTACTAAAATGGCCTCCACAGTCACCAGATCTCAACCCAATAGAGCATCTTTGGGATGTGGTGGAACGGGAGATTCGCATCATGGATGTGCAGCCGACAAATCTGCGGCAACTGTGTGATGCCATCATGTCAATATGGACCAAACTCCCTGAGGAATGCTTCCAGCACCTTGTTGAATCTATGCCACGAAGAATTGAGGCAGTTCTGAAGGCAAAAGGGGGTCCAACCCGTTACTAGCATGGGGTACCTAATAAAGTGGCCGGTGAGTGTATATATTTATATATAATTTATATTATATATAAATGACAAATTTTTCTTAAATATATACATGCATGAGAAAACACAGTGTAGCGCCACTTAATGCGGGAATTCACATGAGAAAGTTTTGCTAACGTTTCCATTTAGTTATGGAAAAGTTGGTTACACTTTATTTGAAGGTGTCATTGTTACAGTGTAATTATATATTTAAGCACTGAGTGATATTAATCAACTACATGTACTTACTATAGGGTTAGGGATTGGATTAGGGTTTGGTTGAGGGTTAGTTGCATGTAATTATGCATAATTTACTCTTATTACTATGGTAAGTACATGTAACATATGTAACAAGGACACTGTAAAATAAAGTGTTACTGAAAAGTCACTTCTGAATGTTCTCTGAAGTTTTAAAAATTGGAACATTCCATTTGATCATGTTGTAAGTATTATTAGAATGTTACTTTTGAATGTTCTCTGAACATTCCGAGACTAGAAACATTTAAAAATGTTAAAAGATCGTCCAACTAAAACAGTGTGTGTGGGGGGGGGGGGGGACGTTTCATGAAGGATGTATGTGTTTTTGTGCTGACGTTTTGAGAACATTATTAAAAAGACCAGATAACTTTGAATAACATTATATTTACGTTACTGGAAGAATGTTTGTTCATAACTAATGAACAACTAATATAAATCATAACTAATGAATGTTTTGCCAGAACATTCCCTGTTAGCTGGTATGCAATAGAAATGCAAAAAAAATTTTTTAAATAATTTTTGCCAAAAACTTGGGTGACCAGGTCTCTGTTATGTAACAAAAATCTCACTTATTATTATGTATTAGTCAAAAATGGAGACAATACATGTTTGTATGTTTTTGTTTTTAAATGTTGTGGGTTCCATATTATTAATTATTATTATGATGATGTTTGAAAAGTCAATCTGACCCTAATAGTAAATGGTAACCACTGCAAATAGCAAATTGATCAAACAGCATTTTAACAAAATAATGGCTTTTTAAAAACACATCACAAAAATTAAAACAAAATATTAATATTGTAAAACTGATAGAAAGTTACTAGTTAATAGTAGTTATTAGTGGGAATTGGACCGTAAACTAAAGTGTTACCCAAATGTTAATCAAATGTCATTTTACATATGCTTATTATTTGCATTTTAGGCCACAAATTAAGCACATATTTGTGGCATTTAAAATGACTCGAAAATTTTGTTTCAATCCCTAAAACAAATGAAAAAGAAAAGTACCTTAAAATGATCTAAATTACTTGCAACATTTATGGAATCCCTCCCCTTAAATTTAATTAAATTTGTTATCATTTGCTAATGTTTTTCGATCGTCAAATAATGCAAAATTATGCATTTTGAGTCATTTAAAGGACTTTTGCTGACAAATAAACAGAGATATCTGGGTAAAAAAAAAGAGTACATATTGTTTATTTACATATACTAATTACAATACAAAACCTGATAAAAAATCAGCAAACTTATCCTTTAATTCAGATTTGTGCTGTCTATGTTTGTCACATTGTACTGAAAATGAGGCATTTGAAAACTGCACTTTTTTAAGTACTTAAAAATATATATTTAGACACATAACTATGTCATAAAAACTGCATCCCGATCACAAACTCACACATACAGCCAGGTGAAACTCTAAAAATTAGAATATCGTGCAAAAGTTCATTTATTTCAGTAATTCAACTTAAAAGGTGAAACTAATATATTATATAGACTCATTACATGCAAAGTGAGATATTTCAAGCCTTTATTTGTTATAATTGTGATGATTATGGCTTACTGATTTGAAACCCTTTTCACAATATTCTTGGGGTTTTAATAAGCTGTAAGCCATAATCATCAAAATTATAACAAATAAAGGCTTAAAATATCTCACTTTGCATGTAATGAGTCTATATAATATATTAGTTTCACCTTTTAAGTTGAATTACTGAAATAAATGAACTTTTGCACGATATTCTTTGTGTTTTCATGCACAAATTCATTACCTAAACTTCATCATGACTTCACTTACTCTTATTGCTGCATTCACATCACAGTCATAACATGTTTAAACAATTTGAAAAGAGTTGTGCACAATATTAGTCTAAAACGCTACTGTTAAGATGCATACTGTACCAGAAATATGATCTAATCCGGGAAATGTAGTCATGCTGTTTTATATTGTCCACTATTTAGGATGGACCGTGCTAAAGCCTCACCATATAGTATCCCGGGAGCAGCTTCTGCAGGAACTCCGCCTCTTTGTGCATGACGGTTTTGAGGATGAATTCATCGTCTCGAGTGACGTAGAAAATAGAGCCGCTGGCACCCGGGTTCGAGAGCTCGATTAAGGGTTCATTACAGAGAGAATACTGCAGAAACAGAAGCACACGCAGAGAGAAACACAACGGCCGTCAGAGGATACTGCATTTCATCTGATTAATGGTTATAAAGCACTTTATTATGTTATGTTATTTACCCTACCTCTAAACCTGCCCATCACAGAAAACTTTCTGCATTTTTGGAAATTAACAACAACAACAACAAACACACTGTTCAGAATGTGTTTTAAGCCGTTTGGTTTACGAAGATACAGGAAGTGTGTCCATGTTTATTACGTTGTAATGCCCATGTCATAATACACATTTGTGTCCTCATAAACCATTTATACAAGAACACACACACACACACACACATACACACACATACACACACACACACACACAGTGGATATCTATTATTTTAAGTGCTTAGAAAGGAAAGTATTAGTGTGCTAATCACCATCTGTCTCAGGTTGCGTGTGTGTGTGTTCATGTGTGTGTGTGTGTGTGTGTGGTCCTGGTATTCCCTATGTTGTGAGGACCAAATGTCCCCACAGGTATAGTAACACCAGTAAATGTTGAGCCCCATGAGGAAGCAATCTTATAAATTATACAGAATGATCTTTTTTTTTTGAAAATGTAAAAATGCAGAAAGTTGTGTCTGATGGGTAGGTTTAGGGGTCGTGTTAGTGTGTGTGTGTGATGGGTAGGTTTAGGGGTCGTGTTAGTGTGTGTGTGTGTGTGATGGGTAGGTTTAGGGGTCGTGTTAGTGTGTGTGTGTGTGTGTGATGGGTAGGTTTAGGGGTCGTGTTAGTGTGTGTGTGTGTGTGTGTGTGTGATGGGTAGGTTTAGGGGTAGTGTTAGTGTGTGTGTGTGTGTGTGTGATGGGTAGGTTTAGGGGTAGTGTTAGTGTGTGTGTGTGTGTGTGTGTGTGTGTGTGTGTGTGTGTGTTGGGTAGGTTTAGGGGTAGTGTTAGTGTGTGTGTGTGTGTGTGTGTGTGTGTGAGATGGGTAGGTTTAGGGGACGGGTTAGTGTTTGTGTGTGTGTGTGAGAGTGATGACTAGGTTTAGGGGTCGGGTTAGTGTGTGTGTGTCTGTTATGTGTGTGTGTGTGTGTGTGTGTGCGTGTGTGTGTGTGTGTGTGTGTGTGATGAGTAGGTTTAGGGGTTGTGTTAGTGTGTGTGTGTGTGTGATGAGTAGGTTTAGGGGTCGGGTTAGTGTGTGTGTGTGTGTGTGTGTGTGTGTGTGTGTGTGTGTGTGTGTGTGTGTGTGTGTGTGTGTGTGTGTGTGTGTGTGTGTGTGTGTGTGTGTGTGTGTGTGATGAGTAGGTTTAGGGGTCGGGTTAGTGTGTGTGTGTGTGTGTGTGTGTGTGTGTGTGTGTGTGATGAGTAGGTTTAGGGGTCGGGTTAGTGTGTGTGTGTGTGTGTGTGTGTGTGTGTGTGTGATGAGTAGGTTTAGGGGTCGGGTTAGTGTGTGTGTGTGTGTGTGTGATGAGTAGGTTTAGGGGTCGTGTTAGTGTAAGAGGAGAGAATATACAGTTTATACAGTATAGAAATCATTACGTCTATGGAGAGTCCCCACAAAGATAGCAAACTAGACATGTGTGTGCATGTGTAAGTGTGAGTGTGTCTGTGTGTATGTGGGCTTATAAAGTGGCCATGTGCTTTCCCACAGCTAATATGTTTAAGTTTCATTTAAGCTCCAGACTCTCATATCATAATTACGCATTAACCTTCCCATGACCCTCAGCTCTGCCCTATATGAACTTTTCACCCTCAGTGATTCTCCAATATAGAGTGAAGATCCAAACCATTCAGCTCCAGTATGAACATTACAACATGTGATTCAAAGCAAAAAAGTTGAGTATTTGAAAAATCATAAAATAAAGAAAAATGGATCAAGATTGCGTATTACTTATTTTTTTAAGTGAAAATTACGAATTATTATATTTTATTCAAACATACACTAGTGTTTAAAAGGTTTTTTTTTTAAAGAAATTATTACTTACATGCAGCAAGGACATATTAAATTGATAAAAATTGACAGTAAAGACATTAATAATGTTACAAACGATTCTATTTTAAATAAATGCTGTTCATTAGAACTTTCTATTCATCAAAGAATCGTGAAAAATAATTTTTCAATGTATCCGATATTCCCTAAAGTTAAATTCGCAACTTTCATACTTCAATAAAACATATGTGAGATCTCTGGAGTTATGAAAGAGCGAAAATGGCATTTTTTACTAGTAAGAATTGAATTAGAGAGCTCTGGAATTCAATTGTTACTAGTAAGAAAGCAATTGCAGAGCTCTTTAATTCAATTGCAGAGCTCTGGAATTATACATATCTTTAATTTGTTTTTTACTTTTTACTAGTAAAAATACAATTTTGAGAGCTCCGTAATTAAAAATGAATGGAAGTCAATGGAGACATATGACTAGTAAAAATTAATTTGTAGAGCTCTCTAATTGTAATTACTACTAGTAAGAATTGAATTGTAGAGCTCTCTAATTGAATTCTTACTAGTAAAAATGCAATTACAACGAGTATCACTGGGCACAATTTAAGCTAAAAAGGCTTGCCATATCACTACCATAGTACGATGCATCGTTGAAGAAATCAACTATAGTCACGACCATAGATATCCATAATAAAGGCTAGATGTCTCGTCCGCGCCGCTGGCCAATGGAGGTCGACATCCGCACTGGCGGCCATCTTGCCACAGGCAGCTCGCTCACTCGTAACATTGTTTTAATGGTGCATGCACTTTTTAAATAACCATAACTTGCTCAATTTTCTACCGATTTTCAAACGGTTTGGTTTGTTATAAACGTCAGAGATGTAGTTATGACACTGCATACTTATGAATAATAAGTGTATAAATAAATAATCATCCAGAAATATAGCCACGTTAATAACGTTTGTAAGAAACCAACCCGTTTGTAAATCCGTCAAGATTTCAGCGAGATAAGAGTATTTGTGTTCGTGGTGATCACTCATCTTACATCAGGCACCACAGAGCCCGCCAGAAAGCTTGCCTGTGACAAGATGGCCGCCGGTGATGACGATAGAGACTCCGCCGTAAGACATCTAGCCTTTATTATGGATATCTATGGTCACGACTGTTTCCCGAAACCATATTGTCGCAAATTTCTCGTTCAACCACGTTGGTTTATGATGTCACACAGGTGTGTGAGTAATAACTACTTTTAATGAAACTGTTTGAGATAAAATTAACGCTAGATGTTTTGCTAATAAATTACAGATATGGCATCTGAGGAATATTTCTAATTTTTCTCAGTTATTTCGCTTTATTTCCAGATTCAATCATAGACTCGTTCACACACACTAGAGCTCGTTCACACACACTAGAGCTCGTTCACACACACTAGAGTTCGTTCACACACACTAGAGCTCGTTCACACACGCGCACTCTTCACAAACTGTGCTTTAAATCTCTTGACAAACTCAAAGACGTAAATGACATCTGTATGTATTGTAAATAAAAGACACAGGTTGCACTGAATGTCAGATTGCTTATTTTGCTCAAGATCGGGATTTATTGAGTCCACATGTCATGCAATCTAGAAACTCTGCTTTAACCGCAGATCGAGAGCTGTCGCTCACACACACACCTCTGCGATGCTGTTTGCGAATGTTCGTAGGAACGATGGTTTCGGGAAACACCGACTCGTTGAACTCCTGATAACGACAGAACTTGCGACCATTGGCTAACGATGCTTTCGGGAAACACATCCCTGAACGTGTCGAAGGGTGTTTTGATGAGTGTGTGTGTGACGCGTCTCACCAGATAGTCGTCGGGCCGGATGCCGAAGAGCTCTCTGAAGTAGCGGAACGCCACAGGAGCGTATGTTTTAAACCTGAAGTCTGGATAGTGATGCGCTGGCGTCAGATTACTGCCTTCACTGCGAGAAAACACACACACGAAGGACATCACATGACATCCGCATCATTTCATTCATGCTCAGTATGACTTAGGATCACATGTCACTGTTACCAAAACCACTGGTTATACTATTTTTGCTTAAAAAAAAGCTAAATTATCTAGCAATGGAGTCTTAATTCAAACAGAAACAAGATTATTTTTCTTACATACATAGAAACATAACCAACATAGAAACATAACCAACATAGATTTAGAAAGCCAACCCTTGAGAGTTTACATTTCAAGACTCAAAATTAATCAGACTGTTATTAATATTGAGATATCTAAGCTCAAACATAAAAACAAAAACAACAAATATTAAGAACATATTTATTAAATGTATAAAAAAAATATTATGTGAATTTAGGATAGCAACTTGAAACCACAACTAAAGTGTAGCCACAATTGTGGTCATGCTTCATTTTAAATCTGAGGATGATATCTCTAAAATTATGCATTTTATTAAGCCTATTGTGAGACCATGTCAGGGGAGACTTTAGAGAGGTTTTAGAGAATGCTAATATAAGATTCTCATCAAATATTTGATTGCCCTGTAAACACCCATTTACAGTCTCTGACTAATGTCTGGCGAGGAGAACTGGCCCCATTCATGTTCTTTTCATTTAATCGACCAACCTTTCACACCTCTGCCGGTATGAGACTTAATCTTCATAATTCTTATTCTTTTGTTTGAATTCAGCCATTATAGCCTGTATTGGCCATCTAAACCTCTCTGATCCCATCCTACATGATCAAGCCACCTATTATATTAAGTCTTGTTAGAAAACAAACAATTCTTGGAATTTTAAATGTGAATTTTTTTTGAAGTATTTGATTATATTCGCAGACCGAAGCGCCGGCGCCCTCAGATCACTTGGACGTGACTGTGATTACAAGAGGTAAAAACGATATAAATACTGTTCGTTTTCTCACACAAACCGCTCGTTTCGTGTCTTAGGCCATCAATGTGTACTTACATTTACGAGTCATTAAATCATGTTTAATTTGGACTTCTCTGTGCATGCTCTTTGAGGTGGTGACCATAGACCTGCATTATATGACTGACAGACAAGAACGGTTTGACCTAAAAATATCAAAATTGAAAATACTGCGGAAACAAAGACACCTACATCTTGGATGCCCTTGAGGTAAGCTAAAACACACCAAAAATTTATTTCAAAGTGAACTATCCCTTTAAATGGCTTTATGTACTTACATTGGAATTAATAATTTGATACAATGGATTTATTGTGTATATACATGTTTTTACATTGTACTTATATTTTAAAAATACCAGCATGTAATTACAGCTGTAATTAATTTATGTAATTACATATCACATATCAATAGCAGCAAAAGTGTTTTACAATACAACATGAACACAAAAAATACATTGTACTTATTTTTCGATGTAAGTACATACTTAATTTAAAGTGGGACCGATAATTTTGCATGTTTTAAGCAAAAACTCACTTAATTTTGATTTATTTCCCCAGAAAACAAGACATAATATCTTATTGCATGTTACTCATCTAGTATATTTGTAATTATATTCTATATTTGAAATGGAAACAAGACAAAAATTCCAAGTAAGAAAAGCTTTTTTTGCAGTGTGAAGAGGTGGTTTATATATTATATATATATACACTCACCGGCCACTTTATTAGGTACACCTGTCCAACTGCTCGTTAACACTTAATTTCTAAGCAGCCAATCACATGGCGGCAACTCAGTGCATTTAGGCATGTAGACATGGTCAAGACAATCTCCTGCAGTTCAAACCGAGCATCAGTATGGGGAAGAAAGGTGATTTGAGTGACTTTGAACGTGGCGTGATTGTTGGTGCCAGAAGGGCTGGTCTGAGTATTTCAGAAACTGCTAATCTACTGGGATTTTCACGCACAACCATCTCTAGGGTTTACAGAGAATGGTCCGAAAAAGAAAAAACATCCAGTGAGCGGCAGTTCTGTGGGCGGAAATGCCTTGTTGATGCCAGAGGTCAGAGGAGAATGGCCAGACTGGTTCGAGCTGATAGAAGGGCAACAGTGACTGAAATAACCACTCGTTACAACCGAGGTATGCAGCAAAGCATTTGTGAAGCCACAACACGCACAACCTTGAGGCGGATGGGCTACAACAGCAGAAGACTCCACCGGGTACCACTCATCTCCACTACAAATAGGAAAAAGAGGCTACAATTTGCAAGAGCTCACCAAAATTGAACAGTTGAAGACTGGAAAAATGTTGCCTGGTCTGATGAGTCTCGATTTCTGTTGAGACATTCAGATGTTAGAGTCAGAATTTGGCGTAAACAGAATGAGAACATGGAACCATCATGCCTTGTTACCACTGTGCAGGCTGGTGGTTGTGGTGTAATGGTGTGGGGGATGTTTTCCTGGCACACTTTAGGCCCCTTAGTGCCAATTGGGCATCGTTTAAATGCCACGGCCTACCTGAGCATTGTTTCTGACCATGTCCATCCCTTTACGGCCACCATGTACCCATCCTCTGATGGCTACTTCCACCATGTCACAAAGCTCTAATCATTTCAAATTGGTTTCTTGAACATGACAATGAGTTCACTGTACTAAAATGGCCTCCACAGTCACCAGATCTCAACCCAATAGAGCATCTTTGGGATGTGGTGGAACGGGAGATTCGCATCATGGATGTGCAGCCGACAAATCTGCGGCAACTGTGTGATGCCATCATGTCAATATGGACCAAACTCCCTGAGGAATGCTTCCAGCACCTTGTTGAATCTATGCCACGAAGAATTGAGGCAGTTCTGAAGGCAAAAGGGGGTCCAACCCGTTACTAGCATGGGGTACCTAATAAAGTGGCCGGTGAGTGTATATATACTGTATATACGCTTGACAAACTCCTGTACGCTCCACTGCACACTGAACAAGGAAAAGACACAAGAAGTAGTTTTACATTTTTCAAATCCGTGTGTAGTTTGGTGTGTATGTGGCTAATAATTTGATGTTTGTGTGTAGAGTCACTATGCAAAAACACCATTTTTGGAAGAGCTTAAATAGTTTTGAATGAAGTGTTTGGTTTTGCAAGAGATGTCTGATGTTTTGCATGTTGTGTGTGTGTGTGTGTGTGTGTGTGTTTTGGAGCCATATTGAGATATATTTTCAGAGATTGGGTCTCATTCATGAAACATTAATAAATATACGAGTAAATATGAGAGTGATTTGCGCGTAAAGAGACCTTCCCGAAAACTCATCTCCTGATTCACAAATACTTCGTAAACGTCAGATGTGATAGTGAAATGTGTGTGTGTGTGTGTGTGTGTGTGTTAATGAATTCCACTCAGTCGTAAATGGGACGCGCGTGCACGCTCATTCTCAATTACCATAAATCCCGCCCATTAAATCCGACTGACAACTATATATGGGCATCATATTATGACACCGAACGAAGGATTTCAACATGTCTTCTCAAAAGCGAATGAAAAAGAAAAAATTCTCAGATGCAGAAATCGAAGTTTTTATTATCAGAAGTTCATTCAAAACACCACATTTTATCTTCAAGCGTAGACTACATAGTGGCGTATCAGGTCCTAAATAAAGCAAGCATATTACCAGAGCCGGACAGTAACGGAGTACATTTACTTGAGTACAGTACTTAAGTACAATTTTGAGGGATCTGTACTTTACTCGAGTATCATTTTTGGGGAGAACTCATGACTTTACTCAAGAACATTTGAGAGGCAAATATTGTACTCTTTACTCCAATACATTTCTATCCATAACCGTGAGTACCTGAGTAAAAAAAAAAAAAAGTAAAGAAAAATCTCGGAAACCCTCAATTTGTTGTTTCCCTCTCAAACGTGATTGGATTGTGCAGGCGCCACTGATTGGGACAGCCTATCAGCAATCACTTTCAGCTTTCCGCCAAAGTCAACTCCATGGTCAGATTTTATATTACACATTAATGTAAGCCAAGCATTTGGTTTGATGTTCTTGAGTATGTGGTGTGTTTAACACAGTCAGGTTCAAATGTGGCAGTGGCGTAGCCACGAGGGATTTCTGATTTCTTAAAAAAAAACTTTAGGAGGCAAAATATATTTTTACTGATTATGTGAATTACACTGCGCAAACCAAAGTAGGCTTCTACCCAGCGAATGAAGAAGGGTTGGCGCTCAGTCTCCACAGTACATAAAATATTAATTTTGTTTTATTTTATTTTTCGGGTTTGCATTTATGAGGAAAAAACAATGTTATGGACGTGTTCTCCGTTACGGACGTGAGCGCTCTGAAAGCGGCATAAAAAATGCTTTAAAACTTTCACAGAGACATCAAACAGAAAACACAAAACCTTTCTTTAACCTGAATTTCGTTTTGCATTAATTGTATCTTAAGTTGAATCAATGTTTCATCAACCAATTGCCTGGGTTTAATAAATAAGAAGTAAATAGCAGACGATAGATAAGAAACGGAGGCGCCGGCACGTGAACTGGATCTCGTCTCATAAATGAACCGAAACTCAGTGTATAAGGTAGCCTACTTGCCTCTCACAGACATGTCTACATTTAAAGTAACAACAGGTAGCTTTTGCTCTCGGGGTCCCCCTACAGTTGGGAAACAGTATTGTCCTCTACTACTGTCGTAAACTCTGTCATCCTACATGCACGTGCAATTGTTGACAAGCATGATAGCCCTGAACATTGTAGGAGGAGGTCACATGCAGGTGTTCTGCTTGCGTCGCGTGTGAAATGTCTTCATCCCAGGTACAGTGGCATATATTTCAGCATGTCATATGAATATAATTTCATGGGTTTTATTTTTTTTCTAACGACAAATGATCGCGATGCTCACGTTTACAAGCCAGCGTCATTATATAGTAGCCTAGTCTATTGGTTACCGTTTACTGAATCTATATGATACTTCAATGCAATGTTTGAGTGGTAGATAATAACCATATATCGTCAATATTATAATATCAAGCTACCATAAATGAATCTGCAAATTTTACAAATCAATTTGCATTATAGCTTGAGGCAAGACAAATAAACAAATATCACAGACATGTTAGGTATCCTAAAATATGATTTTATTAATAATCTTTCTCCTTTCTTTGTACATGTTGAGTAGACTACACTTTTTAGGTCAAACATTTGCTATTTGCATTTCATCGATTGCAAAGTTCAAATCAGAACGAGAATACTAGCGATAGCTAACCATCAAAAACTAGAATATCGTTTACTAGCTACCAGATTGATAATTCGCTACTAGTCTAGCGAATTTGAGAGGTTAGAGAGAGGCATTCTTTTTTCGATGGGGGGTTCGATGCTCCCTGCACACGCAAGGTCTCTCGCTCGCTTTCTCTCTCTGCCGTCCGCGCGCGTTGGAGCACAGTCTCTGTCTCGCGTGCGCGCTCGCTCTAGATTCCGGGAGATTTGAACTAATTTGCGGTATAACTTGTCGATCACGAGTGGCTCAACAGGTAGAGATCTATAGATAAACTCATCTTTCAGGCATTTGACCGACCGGGTTGACAATTTAGCGTGAGAAACCGGGGGTGTGGCGTGTGAGCGTGTGAAACCAATCAAATGCGGGTGTCTCACGGCCAATGCGTGAGAGTTGGCAGCTCTGCAATGTTGATCCTCGTTCTGCCTTTAACGCGATCACTTTCTCTTTTTCTCTTTTTGCTTTGCTCCGATAAAACCTTTGCTTTCTTGTTTTTCTGTGCTGCTTCGGCCATGACTATAACATTTGGCTCGCAAGTCCGATTTTAAGGAAGTGGGGGTGGTGGTGGAAGTGACGTATATGCCGTAAAGCAGTCGAATTTTGTAGTTCTCTTTGTTCGCCGGTTACTACCCGAAACCCGAAGTTTAAAAGTATGATTAAAAACGCTACAGACCCCGTCAGGCTATGGCAGACGTGTCATTCAACCTATTGTAAGTCGATGTACCATCACAAGAGACTTGGAAATATATTATGAAGGTTGAAAAGTTACCTGTTGTTACTTTAAACAGAAAAATTCAAAACGAAAGAAAACAGACTACAGACTGCTCTCTGCTTATGTAATCCGTATGAAATGTGCATTTCTCTCTGGCGCGTTCACTACTGAAGATAGCGAGTCAGCATCGTCAACTTCATCTAGCCGACACTGACAAAGAAAACACTTGTTTATTAACAAGTGTTTATTAATAAACAATTAAAATATCTCCTTGCTATATTTTACATATTCATAATCATTACTTTTGCCGGTTCTTTGTGACAGCTTTTAGGTGCTTTATTGGCAGCGCCACCCTTACATGTGGTGTGTGTGTGTGTGTGTGTGTGTGTGTGTTGTCCCCGCATTTAAAGATGGGACCCCCCAAAAATTTAATTAAATTAAATAAAG
This sequence comes from Rhinichthys klamathensis goyatoka, assembly GCF_029890125.1. Classification (NCBI taxonomy): domain Eukaryota; kingdom Metazoa; phylum Chordata; class Actinopteri; order Cypriniformes; family Leuciscidae; genus Rhinichthys; species Rhinichthys klamathensis. The sequence continues at coordinate 63,987 of NW_026607039.1, read as the reverse complement.
CAACATGGTAAAAAGATGAAAATGACTTGATTTTACTTTCAATTCCTTTTACATTCTCCAAGGTATTAACATTAACATTTTTCATAACTCCATGTAGGATGTTTCTGTGCATAAATGTAAGCACTGTGGCAGTAGATTAGTAATGCAATATTTAGAAAATCTACTCTTGTACTCTTGATACTCAAGTACTTTTAAAAACAAGTACTTTAGTACTTTTACTTAAGTAGACATCTGAATATAGTACTTTTACTTGTACTTGAGTAAAATTTAGCAAGGGGTATCTGTACTTTTACTCGAGTAACAAAGCTCTGTACACTGTCCGCCTCTCCATATTACAGATGCAGTTAATGGAGTTTCATCTGATAATCAAACAGTCCCAGAAGTAAAAAGAAAAACCGCATGTAATTACTATATATAATATTTTTTCAAAATGCTTTGTAAATATGTACCCGATTAGGTTAATTAAAATACAGCCTTAGTTATTAATGAGCAAAACATTCGGATGTTAAATTCACTATTTACGCGTGGCTGGGAGCAGGTGTAGATTTCTTTCCTACCAACTAACATTTGGAAAATACGAACATTTTATTAAATCCGAAAATTTACGCCAGAACCACTTCACACACGATTCACACAAAAATTCGTTCTGCTCGTGTTTCATGAATGAGACCCAATGTGTGTAAGCAATTAGAAAAAAGTGTAAAGCCCTGGCCCTGCTCAGACTGACCTGGGGAAGAAGATGCTCTCCACCACGTAGAAGTCTTGCATGAGGACGTCCCGCTCGGGTTTGGAGCTCAGGTTCCCCACGGTGTATCCGATGCCCAGCTGAATGGCTCCTTTCAGGGCAGACGAGGTCGTCTGAAGACACACGACACTCAGACTCTCTGACACCAGTTAAACATCACACAAAATCACTGGATATCAGGAGGGACGACACAAGAGCAAGCTTTCCTGGAGCTCAAACACTAGAGCGCTGGCGCTTGCAACGCCAAGGTCACGGGTTCGATTCCCAGGGAAAGCAAGAACTGATAAGAATGTAAATGTGTACCTTGAAATCCTATGTAAGTCGCTTTGGATAAAAGCGTCTGCCAAATGCATAAATGTAAATGTCAGAAGGATACAAATGATCAAATAGTAAACTACAAATATAAGCACAGAATGTTTATTATATATATATATTTTTTAAAATATATAAAAAATAGTTCTGTCAAATCCATCAATCGCAACATTAAATTTTGTGCTTATATAATATATTTGTGTATATATATATAAATGTGTGTGTGTGTATATACACACACAGACACACACACATACACATTTATGTATACTGTATATGTATACATATACTGTATGTAAGTATATAGCCACATACAGTATATATAGTATATATATATATACACTATAGTATTTAGTATATATATATATATAGTATACATATACATACAGTATATATAGTATATATACTATAGTATTTAGTATATATACATATATATATAGTATACACATATATTACAAAATATATTACACAAATTTTTGTCAGATGCGATTAATCTATTTGACAGCACCAAAAAATATTATTTTTATACAAAATATATAAATATTTTTTATAATATAAATACATAATAAATAAAAAATCAAATATAAAATAAATATAACTATATGTTTATTAAAATAAAAATATATACATATATAAAATAAGAATTGTATATATTATATTTTTTTAAATATAGATATTTGTATATAAAATATATAATTATATATTTGGTAACAATTCACAATAAGGTAGCAATGAGTATTATATTTGTTAATAAATTATAAATTAATTAATTAATTAAAATACAACAATGTTTATTGTTAATTCATGTTAACTCCATTAAATAATATTAACAGACACTTTAACTTTGTATTTGAATAATGTATTAGTAAATGCATTACTGAAGTTAATGTACCAAAAACTGAGGCGCTAAAAGTTTAAAGCACCGTTTCCATTTATAACGCAATGTCCAATTACAAAACAGTGCTTAAGCTTTCATTAATTATGATTAGTAAAATATGTGACGCGAAAAAGGCAATGACAAAGCGTTACCAGGAAGAAAATAGATTTCCAATGCAGACACTTTTGGACCCAACTGTATATATATATCAGCATCCTGAAGGAAAAGATGAGAGAAACTGTGAAGAAGGACTGAGACTGAGACGCACCTTCTTGTACGTGGTCTCGCCGGACGCATCGACTCGCCTGTGGCCAATCTTCTTCTCGAGGCCAGAGACGGGCTGACACGAGGACGACGGCATCTGAGGAGACACACACTGATCATCTGAGGAGACACACACTGATCATCTGAGGAGACACACACTGATCATCTGAGGAGACACACACTGATCATCTGAGGAGACACACACTGATCATCTGAGGAGACACACACTGATCATCTGAGGAGACACACACTGATCATCTGAGGAGACACACACTGATCTGATCCTGAGATCATCTGAGCTGCTATACAACATTACATCTCATTCAGTTCTGAAACCTCAGATCAATAACATATGAAGCACTTAAGCGTTTAACTCTTCTCAAGATTGCATGCAGTAAAACTGTAGTTTTATGATGATATATGGATGATGAATGATGCTTCACCTCGGTTAAGTGTGTCTTCTTAAGAGCAGCGTCTGAAACGACAGCAAGAGAAAGATATTAATGACAAGAATCCCATATAGGTCATAAATGTAATTAAATGCAGGTAGACGTCTTTGCTAATAAAACAATAAAAAATTACTTAAACTACATAAAAGTCTGAGAAAATGTTCAGAACGCTTTGTTTTTAAAACTACAATGTTGTCACACAACCTCATTAGGCCAACAAAAATATATCCTCAGAACATTTAGCCATTAAGCTATGGAAACATTTTTACGAATGTTCATTGAAAATTCCAAAAATCCAGTATTCTAAACGTTTAAACAAAAAAACAAAATCTTGGTTATGCAAACATTACAGAAACATTCCATTTCAACGTTCAAATATTATTGTAAAGTTACATTTGAAAGTTCTCTGAGCGTTCAAAACATCCAGTTTTTAAATGTTTCGAAAATGTTTTTTCTTGGCTAGACGAACATTCCATTTGAACATGAAACATTATTGGAATGTTACGTTTGAATGTTCTCTGAACATTCTAAAACCAGTAACATTTAAAAAACATCAGAAAAAAAAAGGTTCCATTAATGATGTATACGTGTTCTGTGCTGACATCATCCCTGGTGACATCACTGATGATGCGTCTAGCTTGCACCTGTCAGGTGTGTGTTCACATCAGAGAACGTTCCCTGTCAGCTGGCAGTTGATTCATCAGTTATGATCTCAGAAATAAATATGCTCATTTCACATTTCATATGCAATTTTATAATTAAATAATGAATCTAGAAAAAGTGCTTTACATTTCACTAGCTCGTCTCACTAGAAGTGCAAGGTCAAGTCAAGTGCATTGCCTTGTGGGATACATTACCCACTCAGTGTAGTCTGTTGTAAACTGCACATTTTGGGAACTATAATAGGTCACAGAGAAAATATGCATACTGTGCATAACTGCAACAAACACACTGCAAAAAGAGTATTCTGAACACACACTGTTAATGTGTGAATAACAGTCCAAGGACAACCGGCGTGAGTCTGCGGCTCTCTGATGCCTGGCAGTCATTTCACGCTGCGCTTCTCACACACATGTTTCACTGCACTCAAGGGGAGGGGGCGGAGCTACTGACAAGCCAACCTGTCAATCATTCCTCGCAGAATTAAGGCAAGATAACAGAACGCTAGTGAGAGCTGACGTGCGTTACACCCGAGACCAGCGGGATGTGTTTCATAGCTGGGAATTACAGAATAATTAGAATTAGAATAATTAGAATAACACGTGTATAGCTCATATTTTTTGTGCAAAATCTAAAGACAATTATATTTTTCATAAAGAAACCCTGGTAAGCCACTGTGCTTTTTAAAAGTTTGCATGTATGAAATTCAAGTTACAAGCCCTTTCAAAAAGCCCCTTGGACTCTACGATCGGCGGAAGTAACCCAGCATCCTTAGACCTTCACCGGAAATACCGCCGTGCAGATAGAGCCCATTATCAAAGCCATTATCCACCGTATTCCTACGCCCCATGATGCTTTGCGCGAATTATGGGTGTAACTTCCGTTAAGCTGTAAACAATCAGTGAAAGGCTCGCTCTATGAACGCACTACGTTAAAAAAGTGTCACAATGAGATGACATTAATCGACTCACCCTTCAACCATCGAACATTAAAATGAAATTTAAAAGTTTGAAAAAACAACAACAAGGTCAACAGACCAAAAATAGCACCAAAAGCGCGAGTCTTTGGTTAAAGGGATACTCCACTTTTTTTTGGAAATAGGCTTATTTTACAACTCTATACTTTCATTCCTGGGTAATAATCAAGAAACTTCACTGCCGTACCATGAGAACAGCAGGCGTACTGATATGACGCAGCGCCTGAAAATAGTTCCGTTGTGTTGACAGAAGGTGGACTATTTTCAGGCGCTGCGTCATATCATTACGCCTGCTGCACTCATGGTACGGCAGTGAAGTTTCTTGATTATTACGCAGGAATGAGAGTATAGTTCCTAGCCATATCAGCCTAGAAAATCGCAACTTTACATTTTCCGTCGGTCTTAGTGCACGATGTAACTACAGAAGAGTCAAGTTTTAAATAGGAAGAATATCGAAACTCTTTGGTAATTTTTTTTTTTTAGAAATGCTAATGGTCTTGTCCACTTCAATGATGTATGCTAAGCTATGCTAAAAGTGGTACCGCCAGAACCGGAGATCGGCTGAATGGATTCAAAAACGGTAAAACTCAACAGTTTAACTCTGGGGGAGTTGTAAAATGAGCCTATTTCCAAAAAAGTGGAGTATCCCTTTAAATATCACTGTAGTAGGCAAATATATTGTATAACAAGCCTTAAACAAAAATGTTCATTAACTTCAGCATTACGTAAAGTGATTTCCGTCATTTTAACAGATTATAAATTGCATTTACCCGTGAAAACAAACCTGGAAAGAGACGTGAGGATTTGAGGAGAATAACGAGAGATTCTTCGTGCATTCCAGTGAATTATGGAATATCGTAAATTAAATTCGGGAGAACAGACCACAGATGTGCCGTATATGTTGTACTTTTTCATACTTTTACAGCGGATTGCAAAGGAAAAAATAAAATCATCATGAGTAAAAGATACAGCGACTGAAAAGAGCTCTTGCCGTAGATATTAACATGTCACGTTAAAATACCAAGTATAACGTTATTCTCATGATGTCTGAAAATAAATCATGAAGGAAAATTGACAGCTCATCCAGTCAAACTAACGGATCAGCTTTATTTGTGGGGCAACCTTATGATTTGAAATGATTCGTTTCAGCCTTTTTGAATGGAAGTTCCCCAAAACCGGAAGTGCCACCCATCTATCTATCTATAAATTACAGGAACGTCTGTCTGTCTGTCTGTCTGTTAATCGCATATCTCTCGAACCGTTTGTCCGATGGATCTCAAACTTGACAAGTGTCTTGCTACGGGCACGAGTAAGTGCAGTGCCGAGTTTGACGTTGTTTGGATAAGAAATGCAAAAGATATCGCTAAATATATCGCTAAAAGAAGCACACAATGGTTTTTGCCGCTCTAGCCGCTGGCCACTCCCCCTCTCACACTGCACACTGAGTGAGCACAGCGCAGGACCAGAGACAGAGGGACGAAGAATGCAGATTTGCTCCCTGAATCGTCGCGCTTATTCATTTGTTAACTGAATCTGTAAGTCAGGCAGCTACGCGTTCGCAGTCTCTTTCACGGCCATCATTTGTAGTAAATGCTATTAACGTTATGTGTCATGCACGCTGAAGTTAGCATGTATATGTTAACTATGTGATGTTTAATGTGCTATGTTAACTATGTGATGTTTAATATGCTATGGTAAATAGTTGCCCTGTCTATTCAACAGTATATAGCAGGCTTTAACGAGCTTAACGAGTATAGTAATCCAGAGGGGTTTCACGACGCGTCATCAATCCGGAAGTCGGCCATTTTGGAGGCACAGAACGTAAATAATGCCATTGAACTGAATGGACTCGCAAATTTGGCTGATTATTGCTGCTGAAAAATGGTCGAGTTTTGGTCTGTACCAATCGGTCACATCGGGAAAAAACATGTCGAGTGCTATAGACTGTCAAAAGTTAAAGAGAAGAGTGCAAAAAACGTATTAAAATAAGGCGTTTGTGGTTGAGAGAGGTACAGCATCAGACACATGTAGCTGCTAAATGATGAAGCGTTGACTATGGCTAAAATGTCGACCTAGTTAACTATGGCTACATTCAGACTGTCAGTCCAAATCCGATTATCTTTGTATCAAATTGGAATCTGATCTAAAATGATGTCCACACTGTGTATCGCAACTGTTCAGATCCGACGTGTGTGTCCATGCATGTTATTTGGTAATATGGCAATGACTTTGCGTTGATAAGGGGGTTGCATTTGCAATACAATGTTAGATGTTGTCTTTTTTTAAATGTTACAAATGGAAATGTGTAGCCGCCGCGCTGGACTACTGCGGCAGAACTGTAGGAGGCTGCATGTACGGCTTTTTTCCCACGCTCGTCTGCGCCGGTTTCAGAAATAATAATTTTCTGCTCGTCCGGCACTTTGCAACAACACAGCATTATTTCGACAGTGACTTTCAGCATGTTTCCTATAAATGACGTTTGCATTTTAAGACATACCACGCGAAATCCGATCGTTCAGACTGAGGCTGATGTCCTGATATGTGATTTGAATAGGATTTCAAACCACGGATGTAACTTGAAACGGATTTCATGTGCTTTTTTGGACTGACAATCTGAACGTATCCTATGTCGGTATTATAATAAATAGATGGAAGAATTGCAGTAATGTTACGTGCTAGAGAACCTAACTCGTTCGGATCTTTACCACATATTAACTTTAGTTTGTCAAAATGTTGCGCTCTCTCCTGCTTCCCAAGTCCTTCTCTATATGATTTCGCACCTACCACGTGTTTTTTCCGTGGTTTATTAGTGTAACAATGTGTTCAGTAGTACATAAACAGTGCAATCCATGCTGTTGTTTACATCCGAGTGCCTCCATAATGGCCGCGCATCCGGGTTACCGCCCAGAACGTGACGTTGGTGAAACCCCTCTATACCGATCGTGTGACAGCAAATCTATGAAGGTAAAATGATGACATAAAGAATCGCATGCACAGGGTAAGATTTGTGAAAGCGTACATAAGATTGCAAGCGTAAATTAAATTTGCATGTGCAAGAGAAGATTTGTAAAGGTGTAAATCGCCCTTCAAGTGTAAGAAAAAAATATTTGCAGCATTTAACTGTTATTCGTAAGTGTAATTCATGCATTTTGAAGTTGCAGCTTCATGCTAATGCAAAATAAATAGGATCTGTATTCTTCAAACTTTAATTTTTCCGCGCTTATACTTTTGGCACGGTTTTTGCGCACAAATGCGGCCAAAAGCACTGCAAGCCTGTGAACAGCAATTTGCAACCGAAAACAACAGAGGCAGGAACTGCAAAACAGATTAACTGCGTAAAAGTTTACAAGCGTAGCTGTTTTTACTTCTTAATATATTATTTAATTCTGGTGCGCTTAAAATTATCGCTATCTTTCACGGCCATGTAAATATATTACTGTCATGCTTAACATTATCGCTATCTTTCACGGGCATGTATCTGTATCCACTCTAAATATATCCTCCAATGTATCATTATGTCAGTATCAGTATGCTTTCTACCATGCACAAATAAAAATGTCACTGAACTTTTGCTGTGTAATTGTAACAATGAGCACTCAAACACACCAAACCAACAATTGCTAAAAACACACACAAAAAAATTATTTTGCACGGGCATTTTGCACTAGTAATTCAAAACGCAGTAAACTCGTCAGGAATAAGGTGACTTCTGTTAAATGCAGGGTTTGATCTTCTGCAATATCACACAAAGGCTCATTCTCTATCGCTTTACAAATCTAGATCTCAGAACCCAATGCAGACGGCGGACAGAAATAGCAGCTTTACAAAAAAGCCCAAATCAATTGTAATCATATTTGAGATTTATGAGAAGAGACGAGGACGAGACATGAAGCAGCGGCTCAGAGGAACACGAGCTGAAGGAAACGATCTCACATGGGCTTTACGGACACACATCAAAGGAAACATCCACAGGGAAAATAAGTCATATTTTATGGATAAAGATTTTTTTTTTTTTTTTTTTTTTTTTTTACTTATTATACGATTATGAAAATTTACCATAGTTTTCCTTCAAAATTACACAGCTAAATCGTAAAAGCATGGTAAATTTAAACGGGATCTACTTCAATCAGCTTCAGTCATTTTGCATTTTTTTTCTGTATTGTGATAGTAACTTATTTTATCTTGTAATCATTTTACTAAACCCCTCCATTTTACAGCAGTTAAACTCCCGCAGGAGGGAAAAAAAGAGCATTTCCATTTGTGTCTGAATTAATTATTCAATTGTTCAGATGATAACAATAGCTGTGTTTCCATCCAAAGTTACCAATTTAACTTACAAAATTGGAATATGGCATAAAACATTTGCGAATAAAGCAGAGTTTCCATCCCCATGTTGTTCAAGAGAACAAAATAATCACTTCCTGGGAAATATCTGTAATAAAAGTGTAATTTGCGGCAATCGGGGGGAAAAACGGTCTCTTTTTTACCTACATTGTAATCGCTGAAACGCAATAATAATGTTCTCTTGCTTTCGAAAGCTGGTGTTTGAGAAAGAAATCGTGTGAGGCGCTTCTGGAGGGAATTAGGGTTCATTTACACGACAACTATGAACTAAAAATGGAAACGTTTTTCCTTTGCGTTTTTCATGTACAGACGACAACGTTGTCAAAAAGATCCCGCGTAAATGACTAAAACGCTGTATTC
>NW_026607039.1:0-52500 GCF_029890125.1 Rhinichthys klamathensis goyatoka | reverse complement strand
CGATAAATTGATTTGGATAAAATATTATTTTATGATGAATATCTAATCAACTAAAGCAGATGGCTTTAGATGCAGCTACTGTAAACCATTAAAGATGAGAAATGTATATTTAATATGGCAGAAAAACCTAGAAAATATTATATTATTATATTATATACATTAGAATATGGTGCAAAAGTTCATTTATTTCAGTAATTCAACTTAAAAGGTGAAACTAATATATTATATAGACTCGTTACATGCAAAGTGAGATATTTCAAGCCTTTATTTGTTATAATAGTGATGATTATGGCTTACAGATATGAAAACCTTTTCACAATATTCTTGGGGATTTCATAAGCTGTAACCATAATCATCACAATCATAACAAATAAAGGCTTGAAATATCGAATGAGTCTATATATTAGTTTCACCTTTTAAGTTGGATTACTTTTGCACGATATTCTAATTTTTCGAGTTTCACCTGTATGTGTGTATATAATATAAATATTATACGTATATATTTAATTTTCTTCAGGAAAACAAAAATACTGATCAAGTAGAGAAAGAGTATTGTAGCTCAGTGCTACTGTTTCTTCACGATGAATTGATTTTGATAAAAAAAAAAACATTTGCTAGATGAATGTAAATCTGAGGTTTTTAACCCTATAGATGCAGCCAGCTTCTGTAGATCACTAGAGACGGGTGACTTCTCAGTTCAACCCTGAAAGATCATGAAAACAGCTGACAGGCGGGTCAGCACACAACCTGTCCGAACCTGGTCCGAACACATTAAAGTCAGTCCGTGATGAGAGCCTGAGGGAACCTGCCTCCGTATTAATGCAAACCCGCCTGAAACCAGCTGAATTTAGAGGGGTGGTTCAGGATTTTGGACATCGGGCCTCATTTCCAAGTTAGCCTGTGTGTTATTTACATAGACAGTAAAAGAAATGGACAGAGCCATCTCATTGGAACTCAGTTGAGACAGTTGAAGCCCATTTTTAGCGATTTTTGAGCACTTCCGTTCCTGACGCGCAGACTCAGACCGACTCAAACTAAGCTTGATGGCGTGAGCAACCTGTCTGACAGACGTTAATCTTCTAGTAGCTGTGCGTGAAAACTGCCAACGTTAATCTTGCAGAGACGGGGAACTTGAGCAAAGAGTTCTTTGGCGTGAGTGAGCAGGAGTAAGTATTCCGTTGCTTTTATGGACTCATTATCTATGGGCTTCTCCCTTGACGGGACGTCCCCCCGATTGCGTGCGAGTTTCTCCTCCTGTCTATACGGTAACTTCTGTACAGCGCGACAGAGAGTCGAGTGGTTATGACGCAATCGTTTGCCTATTTTTACTAAATCTGTTTCTACGGGGCCATAACGTAACATAGAAGGTAATGGAGCCCTTTATACATTGTCGTGTTTCTTTAGAAATAAATAATGGACAAATGGAGTCTTTAAACGCCTCAGATGTAAAGTTATTCGCTGTCAAAGTGACGCAAAAATGAATGGGAGTCAATGGAAATGCTAACGCAAGTGAAGTTCTGCTACAACATGGCGGCACCCGTCCGGCTTCAACTTCCGGTCGATGGATTACCCCCTTGGTTATTTATCAGTGGAGACCGTTTTCAAAAAATTTCCAGTTGCATAGTTCGCCGGTGCTAGGCTAGCGCGAGTCAAAGCTAACTGCTAGCCTGCCATTAAAAACAGTTTTACCCACTCCACAGTTCACCAAAAGCAGATCAATTATAACGCCAGACTATCGATGTAAATGTCTGTTGAGAGAATAATGTTAGAAATCAAACTACTCTTGCATCTCAATGATCGCATTACATTTACAGGAACTAGTTTCTCAGCGGCGGCGGGATTTTACTTTGCTCCGGTTAGTAGTCCTGCGCCGAAAAGTAAACACAGAACCGAAGCGCACTAGCGGGACTACCTCTCTCTCTCTCTCTCTCTCTCACTACCTCTCTCTCTCTCTCTCTACCTCTCCCTCTCACTACCTCTCTTTCTCTCTCTCTCTCTCATTTCATTTCATTTCAGAAAGCTTTATTGGCATGACAAAAAAATACATTTTGTATTGCCAAAGCATCAAAACAACATAGAAAATGATTTAGAACATTTAGTACACAAAATAATAATACTGATAGCATAAAACAATAATAATAAAATAAACAAAGATTAATAAATAAAATATAAAGGATTTAGAAAACATCTATGTACAAAACAAAAACAAGCAAAAAACAAACGAACACTGAACTTGGAATTGAACATATACATGCAGGGGCGTAATTTGTGGGGGGGTGGTGATGGCGCAGTGTGGGGTTGGGGTGGTGATGGCGCAGTGTATTAGACACATGCCTTTGGTGTGAGAGACCCGGGTTCGAATCCACTGTGAGACATCAATGTGTCCCTGAGCAAGACACTTAACCCCTAGTTGCTCCAGAGGCGTGCGACCTCTGACATATATAGCAATTGTAAGTCGCTTTGGATAAAAGCGTCAGCTAAATGAATAAATGTAAATGTAAATGGATATAACCCCCCCAATATTTAAATCTATGCATTACAACCCACACTGCATTACAGTGTGTGTGTGTAGGTCTTAGGCTGTGAGTGAGTGTGTGTTTATTGGATGTTTGCTGGTCTCTGGTCGTCCCTCAGGATATGGCAGGATGATACAAATTTTGCAGCTATATTTGAGCATTTGGCTTCTTCGCCAAGAATGAATCGGAGTTTTTGGGTTGGGTTACAGGTGTTAAATTGGGGAAATATTTGATTAATTTTGGGGTAATAGTGGTCTCTGATATGTTCATATTTTGGGCATTCTGTGAGGAAGTGCAGCTCGGTCTCCGTCACTCCCAGGGTGCAGTGCGGGCAGAGTCTGTCCTCACGGGAGAGCCAGGTCTGTCTGCGCCGGCCCGTCTCTATGGCCAGGCTGTGCTCGCTGAGTCTGTACATCGTCAGGGTTCTCCTGAGTCTCACATCACTCACTGTGCTCAGGTAGTTCGCAACAGTGTACTCTCGATTTAGTGCCGAATAACATTCCAGTTTGTGTTGGTTTTTAATGGTGTTTGTCCAATGGGTGATGTACTTGTCTTGTTCTGTGGTGATAATTCTCTCTCTCACTACCTCTCTCTCTCGGTTGCCTAGGTAACTTAATATCACTCCGCCGCTGCTGTAGACTGCGTTAATAAATACAGGGAACAAAGTATAACTATTGCAATGCGATGAAAGGGTAGTTTGATTTCTAACATTATTCTCTCAACAGACATTTACATCGATAGTCTGGCGTTATAATTGATCTGCTTTTGGTGAACTGTGGAGTGGGTAAAACTGTGTTTAATGGCAGGCTAGCAGTTAGCGTTGACCCGCGCTAGCCTAGCACCGGCGAACTATGCAACTGGAACGACTGGATGAATATTTTTGAAAACTGTCTCCACTGATAAATAAAATAACACACAGGCTAACTTGGAAATGAGGCCCATTACAGTTCGTCTACATCAACGCAACGCGGTTCTGTTTAACTTACATCTAAAACACACAACCACTTCAGAAATCGTGCTAGTTCATTTATATTTCATGTACATAAAACACTGTCGCCTTGAACAATCATATTCGCACAGCTTTTGGTTTGGTTCAAATTTCATCCCGGCGCTGGAGGCAATCAATTAAAAAAGATGCTTTATGCACATAATATAACTGATGAGAGGCTCGAGGCGACACAGAGGAGATAATGAACCGAGCGAATGTCCGTCAGTGCATTCATCTCCGAGAAGTGTGTACAAAAATATCCTCAAACTGAGAAAAAAACAAGGAAGTAGCACACATACACACATTAAAAGGTGAAAAGGAAGTGTTTACTGGAAGTGTGACTTGTCTTCTCTGTGTTTCCTTTAAAGAAAATGTCTTAATTGTTTCTTTTAGACAATAATGAGATTAGGAGAGAGAGCAAATGAAGTCTGTGAAAGTTGCTGTGAGAGACTCATATAATCCTTCACCTTCATTTCTATTTTTCTTTTCTTTTTGGCCTGTTTTTGTATGACTCTGCTAAAGCCTTTTTCTGTCCATTGGTCACACCTTAATTTTTGTAATTCTAGTATTAGTATCTACAGGTGAAACTCGAAAAATCAGAATATGGTGCAAAAGTTCATTTAGTTCAGTAATTCAACTTAAAAGGTGAAACTAATATATTATATAGACTCATTACATGCAAAGTGAGATATTTCAAGCCTTTATTTATTATAATTGTGATAAATATGGCTTACAGCTTAAAAACCCCACATTCCAAATTAGAATATTGTGAAAGGTTTTCATAAGCTGTAAGCCATAATCATCAAAATTATAATAAATAAAGGCTTGAAATATCTCACTTTGCATGTAATGAGTCTATATAATATATTAGTTTCACCTTTTAAGTTGAATTACTGAAATAAATGAACTTTTGCACCATATTATAATTTTTCCAGTTTCAACTGTAGTTTAGTATTCATTTCTTCTCATGAGCATTTAATATTTTTTTACTTTTTCTGTAAAAGAAAATCTGCTTAACAATTATGCACACCTGAATATAAGGTGTTTTCCACTTCCAGGCTTCCTTAACAATTATATAACACTTATAAATGATTAAATACAAAATTAATAGTAGTTATTAAGATTGATATGGTTTGAAATTGGTAAAATGTGCGTGGAAATTTGTTTTATCCTGCCAGTCCTCCTCATCAACAAGAATACTTATTAATAATATGATTGTTGGCAGTTTTACGATAAATTTGCGTTTTAGTTGCCAAAAAATAACTGCTAGAAAATATTATATATATTATATGATGTGTCTGTATATATATTATATTACTGATCAAGTAGAGAAAGAGTGCTACTGTTTCATTACAATGAATTGATTTTGATAAAAAAAAGGTTTGTACAAAAACATCCTTGTTTGAAAACTCATATCAATGCAACACACATCATAAATGCACTTGAGGAACCGCCTCGAAAGACCAAAAACCTAAAACTGAAGATTCATGGCAGCTCAAAAACAGTTTCTGATAGACTTTACACACTGAAATATCCCGTATGAAAGAATAAAAGTCAGAAACACACACCTCAGATGTCATAGGAATCCCTACGGATGCGGTTCGCGTGGCTGGTTTCTATTTGGAGTGGGATCAGTCCTGAGAGGAGAACGCTCAATTGGATTGACAGGAGGACTAATCTGATGCCCTGAGGATCTCTGGTCACCTGGGCCGGCCGATGGCCAATGAGAGAGCAGAGATTACGCCCACCGAGGATCACACCGGGAAAAGCCTGTGCCAAGGGCGAGGGCACGAGCAGCGGACAGACCGGAAACAGCGTCTCTAACACTCACTATCTCTGACTTTATACACACAAGGACATTTAATGGATAGATAGATAGATAGATAGATAGATAGATAGATAGATAGATAGATAGATAGATAGATAGATAGATAGATAGATAGATAGATAGATAGATAGATAGATAGATAGATAGATAGATATAGTTTAGAAAGATAGAAGGATAGACAGACAGACAGACAGACAGATAGATAGATAGATAGATAGATAGATAGATAGATAGATAGATAGATAGATAGATAGATAGATAGATAGATAGATAGATATAGTTTAGAAAGATAGAAGGATAGACAGACAGACAGACAGACAGACAGATAGATAGATAGATAGATAGATAGATAGATAGATAGATGGATGGATAGATAGATAGATAGATAGATAGATAGATAGATAGATAGATAGATAGATAGATAGATAGATAGATAGATAGATAGATAGATAGATAGATAGATAGATAGATAGATAGATAGATTTTAGGAAGTGGGAAAGTAACCAGACTGGAAAGTTCCACCGGTGATAATCTCGTCACTATCAGACTGTATTGGCCTTTGATGGGATTAGGGTCAGGACAATAAACACACACACACACACACACACACACACACACACACACACACACACACACACACACACACACACACACACCTTATGAAACCTATGAATGTTTGACCAAATACGTCCAGGTTCATCATGCGTAATCTAGATAAGGGAAAAGCACTCCTAATATATGATACTTTATTTATCCCGAGGGAAATTCAAGTATCCAGCATATCAACAGCATTATAATTCAATAGATTTCCATATTCACTATTGCCATATAACTGCATCTATAGCAGTGAACGTCCATCACACACTCACCAGTCCAGCTTTACCTCAGATCTCCTGCTCACTCGCTTCACTGGTGTCGAGTCGACAGAGTAATCCTCATCAACCCTAAAGCTCAGTGCTTCACCAAAGCCAGATCTCAGAGACACGAACCCCGAGTTTGGGCGGGTGAATATGGCTTTGAGATAGAGCTGGCCGATAAAACTATAGCGGTATTTATCGACGGTAACGATATATAAAATGTTCCATATAGCGGTGTATATTTTCATTAAAATGCGCCCGTAAGGAAGCACAATACGAGATTTGATCCACTTGGACCCTTTTTGTATAATGTTTTCTTTTCCTTTCTTTTCCCTTTTTATTTATTGTGTTTTGTCTATATGCAATCACAAAAAGATCAACATGTATGTGAGGCAATACGTAATACTAATCTTCTTTTGTTCTCGGACCACATGTTATGTTTGGAAAAGTGCATAATTAATAAGCATAATTCACACTTTATTTCTGTTTTTGAGTCATTATGCAAGTGTGTCTTTCGCAGATAAATGTCAGGAGAATTTGCCTTCAATGTAAACTGTCAAATGTGCAAGATCTTTATAATAAATAATAATAATAATAATAAAAAAGTAGATCTTAAACAGCCTTACAGATGTTTTGATAAATCAGCCTGCAACCATTGACAAGCAAACAACCAATAAGATCTGGCGTTGCTCTCGTGTTCGGTTGCACCGCATTGACCGCAGTTTTAGAGGTTTGTATTGTTACAGATGTTGATCTACCTCAAAGTCTGCCTTGACTGAATTATTATAAATTATAACACTTACTTTTTTATCTTAAAATTAGACATAAGGAAGATATTTTTGCTTACATTAAATTTCTGTTTTTGACTGCTAAAACAAATACAATTTGTTGTTTGCCTTAATAATGTGGATAAATAAAAAATAAAAAAAGTGGTTTAAATTCAAACTTTTCTACTTTTCTAAAAAATGTCAACCATTACACTCTAAACAATGCTGGGTTGTTTTAACCCAAATTTGGGTCAAATATGGACAAACCCAAATGTTGGGTTAACAATGTAATTTAAAAATTTTAACCCAACTTCAACTTTCACTTTCAACTCCACATTTTTTAACCCAACATTTGGGATTGTCCATATTTGACCCAAATTTGGGTTGAAACAACCCAGCATTTTCCAGAGTGATCGAAACCAAACGATATGAAACATTTTATACATTTTTTAGCTATATCGCACAGCACTACTTTGAGATATTAATGTATCCTGAAAATAAAATTGTAAATACTACAATAATACTAAAATAACACTGCATGGTATGAATACAGTAATTATATATTGTGCACTTTATGGATTTGATGTCATCTGCACTGAGAAAATATATTGACATCTGTGCTCAGATTTGCTAAGACACCAAAATCTGCAGCCAAAACTCAAACATTTAGCATCTAATTCATCTAAGATCAAATGATCTGACCTGCTATTTTGTACTCTTATGTCTCCGAGGGAAGTTTAGGAGACAAAGTTGATACTTAAATGAAGCTTAACTGAATCTCTGAGGAAAAGCAGCTAAACCTTCTTCTGTCAGGGTGAGATTAGAACATTATAACTATCAGATGTGTCCGTGAAGTGTCCGATCACTGCTTGTGTTTCTGTTCTCATGTCAGAGAGTTGGAGTGGATGAGACGCTGATCTGCAGCGAAACTCAGCGGATTACGGCGGAGGAAATGCTAAATAAAGCTCTGGCCTTGGGCTCCTGTTCTAGTGTTTACAACCTCAGACACACGTCACGCTTCGGCCCTGCGTGTGTGTGTGTGTGTGTGTGACGAGAGGCTGATCGAACCGGACAAAGAGATCATAGAGATGCGTCATCCAAGGAGAATGTTTGCAACTCAACTTGCAGCATGAACAGTAATTTTTTATTTAAGAAACAACCCTAGTAACCCCCTAATAAAACACTGGCAACCACCCAAAACACCCTAACAAAACCCTGGAAACTGCATAGTGATGCCCTAGCAACCATCCAGAACACCATAGAAACCCCCCAGTAATGCCCTAACAACTAAACAGAAAACCCTAGCCACCCCAATAAAAAAGCACTGGCAACCACCCAAAAGACCCTAACAACACCCTGGCAACTGCATAGCGATGCCCTAGCAACCAGCCAAAACATCATAAAAACCCCCAAGCAATGCCCTAGCAACCAAACAGAAAACCCTAGCCAGCCCAATAACAAAGCACTGGCAACCACCCAAAACACCCTAACAACACCCTAAATAGAAACCGCATAGTGATGCCCTAGCAACCACCCATAACACCATAGAAACCCCCTAGCAATGCCCTAGAAAACTCAACAGAAAAGCACAGCAACCCCATAATGAAGCACTGGCAACCACCCAAAACATCCTAAAAACACCATGGCAACTGCATAGTGATGCCCTAGCAGCCACCTAGAACACCATAGAAACCCCCTAGCAACGCCCTAGCAACCAAACAGAAAACCCTAGCCACCCCAATAACAAAGCACTGGCAACCACCCAAACCACCCTAAAAACACCCTGGCAACTGCATAGTGATGCCCTAGCAACCCCCCAGAACACCATAGAAACCCCCTAGCAATGCCCTACAATCCAAACAGAAAACCCTAGCCACCCCAATAACAAAGCACTGACAACCACCCAAAACACCCTAACAACACCCTGGCAACTGCATAGTGATGCCCTAGCAACCACCCAGAACACCATAGAAACCCCCTAGCAATGCCCTAGCAACCAAACAGAAAAGCCTAGTAACCCCTTAATGAAGCACTGGCAACCACCCAAAACACCCTAACAACACCCTGGCAACTGCTAGTGATGCCCTAGCAATTACCCAGAACACGATAGAAACCCCCTAGCAATGCCCTAGAATCCGAACAGAAAACCCTAGCAACACCTTAATGAAGCACTGGCAACCACCCAAAACACCCTAACAACACCCTAGAAACTGCATAGGGATGCCCTAGCAACCATCTAGAATACCATAGAAACTACCTAACAATTCCCTAGAAACCAAACAGAAAACCCAAGCCACCCCAATAACAAAGCACTGGCAACCACCCAAAACACCCTACACTCTAAAAAATGCTGGGTTGTTTATACCCAAATTTGGGTCAAATATGGACAAACCCAAATGTTGGGTTAAAAATGTAATTTAAAATTTTAACCCAACTTCAACTTTCACTTTCAACTGTAAATTTGTTAATTACATTTTTTAACCCAACATTTGGGTTTGTCCATATTTGACCCAAATTTGGGTTGAAACAACACATCATATTTTAGAGTGTAACAACACCCTAGAAACTGCATAGGGATGCCCTAGTAACCATCTAGAATACCATAGAAACTACCTAACAATTCCATAGCAACCAAACAGAAAACCCTAGCCACCCCAATAACAAAGCACTGGCAACCACCCAAAACACCCTAACAACACCCTGGCAACTGCATAGTGATGCCCTAGCAACCACCCAGAACACCATAGAAACCCCCTAGCAATGCCCTAGCAACCAAACAGAAAACCCTAGCCACCCCAATAACAAAGCACTGGCAACCACCCAAAACACCCTAACAACACCCTAGAAACCGGGGTGGCACCCTGAAAGTTGGGCATCACAAAAATGAAAACATGCCTAGATAATTGTTATATTTAACTTCACTTTTAACTGTATTTTTCTTCTTACATTAAACATTCATTAAAAAAGCATATATATTCATATCTAGGCCAAAGAATAGACCTTTATCTCTAGCGTTTGCCACATTTCCCCCGTCTGATCCTGCGTCCTCACAGGTGCCTGCTGTCCTGTCCCATATAATCATCATCATCATCATCTCCCCAATAACCTTTTACTTAGAATGAGCAATCTGAGAAATTATATTTTCACTCGGGTCAGCGTTGCTCTGATTTCTCTGAGCGCTTCATGTGTCACTGCACTAATCCAGTCTCTCCACTCGTGTTCAACAGAATCCAATCCACATAACAGCATCAGCGGTCCTTGATACTCTAAGGACTCACAACTGTTACAGAGACAGACAATGGGCGATTTGATGACATATATCGTTACCACCGTATAAAATGTCTATCGTTTGAAACGTTGCTGTATTGTTTATATTGCGGCGTGTATAATATATAACACTACTGATACTTCAGAGTGATATGAAATGCATGAACGAGAATACAAATTTGAGACGTGCTTGATGTTATACGCTCAATATCGTGATTCGTAACACAGTGTTGTGCGTTCACGTTCACACCGCCGAAACGATGCCGTGGAAAGATGCTCTGACGTAGATCTTACGTAAAACTTTATTTAAAGGGGCCGCAACGCAAACAAGCATGTCGATCGTTATTTTTGCAGACTGACCAAGTAGGGTATAAATTAACCTCATGGAATCTTTTAAATGTGAAAGTAATAAATTGATCAATGGAAAGAACTTAACAATTATAGTGACATGTTTGCTAACTAAATAAACCAATTAAAAGCCATTTGTGTGGTGTGGCTTTTGTATTCATGGTTAAGTAATAATCTAATTTGCATTCCCGCTGAAAAACAAGCGTTCTATCGCGAAAATCTTACCAAATTCAAATGATCAACCTCCTCTATTTTGCTTGGGAACTAATGTGGTCGGAACCAATGTTTACTTGACTGCGTTCCCTGGAATCCTCTCAAACGGAGCACTTCTAAATTCCGATTGGTTGCCACCGAACCGCGTCATAGCTCATTACCATAAAGTTGACCTGACTCCGTCCAAGACGCGCCAGAGCTCGCCACCACGGCGGTGGTGTGAACGCGATTTCTGTTCTCTTTCACGTCTTATTGCGCTTGAATGGTGGAACACACAGTATTTATGTCTAAATGCCCAACGTGTGGAGTATTCATGTAAACACAGCTGGTTATGTCTCAGGTGAAAGTAAACGGCTGGGTGTAAACTGGATGTGTAACAGTATATTGGATTTGTGCATTTGGTCTTAAAGTGACAGTAGCCTAATAAACCTGCAGCTCTGTGTCATTCATAAAATAACTTAGTGCTCTAGACTGAATAACTTTTTTTTAGCTTTAACAAGAATACATTTATATTTAATTCATACAGTAGTGATGGCAAGATGAGGCTTCCTGAACCACTGAGACCTCGCAGCCCATTGCTTCAACCAAAGGTTCATTACTCGAAGCTTCATTCAGCATTGCTCACTAGTGACACCTAGCTATTGTGCAAAGAAATTGCAGGCAAATTAATTCATTCTGAATCTGAACCAATGACCCGCCCCCCTCCCGCAATGTTTTATTTATTTATCTTCTTCTAAATATGAGTTAATGTCTCTGTAACCTTTAATTTGCAATAATAAAGAGATCTGCGCAGACATTTGTCCATTGCCTGGGTATGAAATAAAATGTGTATATTTCTCTGTCTGCATTTACTTGTACAGAGACAACTGTCACACACACACACAGTTAATTAATTATTCCAAAAAATATTGGATAGAGACAGTATGAACAACAAAAGTGACTGTGTTGAGTGCAGTGCTTATGGTGGAGGGACTCGAGGGAGTGTAATAAAGTAAACTGCAGTAAACACCACAGTTTGGGGTGGATGAAGGAAGGATTGCAATAGATTTTTATTGAGAAAATGAATTTTTTGAAGTGTGTTGGGGTTTAGACAATTCCTCGTCTTGGACAAAACCTCACCAGCCTTGGAAAAATATCCTTTCACAAGGAACAGAGGATGTCAGTGCCAGCGGGTATAAATGTAAATACTGATGCTTCTGTTGAGCCCAGACAGGGGAGGATCTCCTCTTTCTTGCTGGCTCCATTACCATGAAAAAGGAAGATGTCATAAAAAGCAAACAAATCCAAAAGGGCAATCCAAATTAAAAAGCAGTCCAGTCCAGATCCAAAAATCTAAGCTACCAAAAATCCAAAGCAATCCAAATAATCTTATCTAATTAATATAACAAGACTATAATATAGCTACTATAATTAATAATAACAATTATTCAGTATTATTAATAACTATTCTAACCTGATATAATGTAATAATATACAGCCCCCCTAACACATATATGACACAATAACGACAATGAGATTTCTCTAACTCTGACTCAGACACACAACAGCTGCTTCTACTCCTGCAACAGCCACAAGGTGGCGCGAGTTTCGAACCCCCTTTATCCAGAAGCGACACTCAGTCAGACCGAACCGATGACGTATCCACACAAACCGAGGCCTCGTTTGTCATTAGTCACGTGATTTTCACGTTAACAACACAAGCCTCGAATCGCGGCTTCATCTGGCACGCCCATTTTTTCTCGACACAAGCTCCGATGCCTCGGTTCAAATGTCACATCACTAGCATACAGTGAAGACTATGCAATATTTTCTTTGTTACATTTGATTTGATTACATTTCTGTAATTCTAACTACGCTGAACCTATTGGACCTGAAAAACTGAATATATATTTTTATTATATTGTATTTTTATTGTTTGTAATTTGCTTATTTAAAAAAAAAAAAAAATTTAAACAGAAATGAGATCAAATAAGTATATCGTGATATATATCGTTATTGTAAAATACAATTTCTCATATCGTGAAATATGAATTTTGGTTGTTTATATTCCTTACCTACCCGTAAGGAATCAGATCTCATTAACATCTTAACTGTTTCTTCAAGCAAACAAATTAAATGCAAAGCAAAGGAAGACATTTGCCAAAGTCTCCTGCTTCTCAGACCTCTCTCCTGCTTCTCCTCTAGAGTTTCATAAAAATAAAAAATAAAAAACTTTGCTCAGATATGTGCATATTTTTATTTCTCTTAAAGTCCCCCTACAGTCAATAATTTCATCCCTTAAAACTCATCTTTAATCACCAAAATGACATATTTAAAAGTTTTTCCTTGAAAGAAAATTCTTCATGCCTTAAAATATCTTGAATGTAACTCGACACCCTTGCCTCATTTAGTATGCGTGGTTGTATGAATATGCAAATGAGCCCCGCCTCCACTCACTCACTCAGCTCAGAGATCCACTGGTTGACGATCACACGTTGATCTGATTGGTTACAAGGTCGTTTGTGACGTCAGAAACACCAGCAGTTTTTGAGACCGTCTTTGGTTCACTCAAAACTAAACATACCCGAGAACTCATGAGAAATTAATCTCTGGTTCTGAACGACGTCTTGTGTTGTGTGTGTGTGTGTCTGCAGTGAAGATGAAGCTGCGCTCTAAACAATGCTGGGTTGTTTTAACCCAAATTTGGGTCAAATATGGACAAACAGAAATGTTGGGTTAAAAATTTAATTTAAAATTTTAACCCAACTGTAAAAAATTATATGACATTTTTCACCCAACATTTGGGTTTGTCCATATTTGACCCAAATTTGGGTTGAAACAACCCAACATTTTTTTAGAGTGTGGAGTTCATAATCACCTTATCTGATCTCAACAGCTGGAAGAGTCTCTTCTTCACTCAGTTTAGTTACATAAGCCTTATGTAAAGACAGCAGCCTGTGGCGTCGACACACACACACACACGCTCACTGATGATGTGTCACACACTACATGACAGAACTCAAAGACGACTGCGTTGGTTTCATCCCTTCCGTCCCACAGGAGCTCGAGCACATGTCAATCACACTGCATTCATATTTCATAACATAACTATAACTCCTCCTGAGTGCAATATGAGTGATTTACTGCACTTATCTCCTGTTATGAAGTCAGAATCCATCTGATCTCTTAAAGCTACATTGGAAACATGACGGGGGAAACTTTTTTTCCTTTTTAAAGTTTACATGTTGTTTCATTTGATCAAATATGTAATAACTGTACATAAAAATTCGGTCACGGCATGTTATTTTAAAGACATTAATGCTTTTATTCAGCAAGGATGCATTAAATTTATCAAAAGTGACAGTAAAGACATTTATAATGTAACTAAAGATTTCAAATAAATGAACTTTCTATTCATCAAAGGATCATTTTATTATTGATAATCGTCAGAACTGTTTCTTGATCATCAAATCATCATATCAGACAGAAGTAAATATGCTGTAGTTTGTCAGCTGAGCTGTGTTTAAACTAAGTTGTCTGTCTGAAATAAACCAAATAAACCAAATAAATAAACCAAATATCAGAGTGATTTGTGAAGGATCATGTGACACTGAAGACTGGAGTAATGTTGTTATATTAGAAGTGAGTGTGCATTAGATGTTTGTTAGTCTCTGTCTGGTCGTGTGTGTTTCTACTCTCCACTGACACATGATCCGCTCGCAACTAAACACACAGCTCATGTTCAGATCACACACAATCAGAGACGTCTCACATGACCTGAACGTGACGCAAGTAATCACTCAAAATTAATATCTGCCAACCCTTTATTGTGACGCTCCACAACAGACATTACTGACTATAAGTAACTTAAATTAATGACAGCAGGACAGCAAAATTTTATATACCAGTGAAAATGCAATTTTCAGGTGCATAAATTTGATAATTAATCAGTAATCAAATGTAAAATAACCCTAAATTAAATATAGATTAATCATTATTAAAGCTAATAAAGTTATTCAGCCAAGATCAGTGAGTGATTTTTCTTTGTCTTTCGTTGTTTAATTATCATTAATGACAGACGTTGGAAGGAAAATTAGGCTGCTGTCACTTTAAGAGTGAATGCACTGATCCAATATACTGATACACTGATAACGGTTTCTGTTCACTTAAGACATGACTGATGTTTATGAGGATATTCAACAATACGGGCATTCTCATCTCAAGCACAAAAAGACCTGAAGGAGAGCTCAATTCATTATTTTTTTAAACTTTTTTCAAGTTCACTTTTTAAAACTTTTTTCACTTCAGCACTTCAGAGGCATTTCATTTTCAGGTCTGTGCTCAAAAAGTGAATAAATGGATGAATAAACCACTGCATCAAAATTATTTAGTACCATAGAATCCCCTAAAAATACAAAATATTAAATAAAAAACGTTATCGAACTAAAATATTGTACAATAATTTTCATTAACATTTTTTGACAGTACCAAGAGAAATTGTACGCATCACGGAATCCAGTCATAAAAATGGAATTTTCAGTTTAATACGGAATGTCACGGAATTCTGCGAGTTCTGGATGAATAATTCAAGAGTAATCTGTACACTTCATTACATCGACTAGTGAATACTGAACCACAAACACACTCTGTTTCCTAACCGTGTCGTGCCGCGCCGTGTGTGTGTGTGTGTGTATGCAAATCTATTGTTCAGGTACGAGCACGTCTGTGTGTGAGAGAGACCTCGCTCACACAGATCAGGTTACCTATTGAGTCTCAACAAACCGAACACAACAAGCCTCTCGTACTTCACATCGGGGCAAAGAATCAAATAATCACTCATGCTTTATTGGCATCTTCGGCTCCAGAACCTTTAACATTCATGCAATCTTTCCATTGCATTAAAGGTTCTTTATAGTGCAAGACGGCTCTTTAGATTATACAATGATGGCATTGCTGAGGATAAAAACACTTTGCATGGAAGATTTTTAAGAGTTTAGAAGAACCATGCTTTTTTGGTTTCCAGAGAACCTTAAAGTAAACCGTTCTTAAAATAACCATTTTTTTTCTTAGTGTAAAGAACATTTTTAGAATCTAAAGAACCTTTTTCCACTATGAAGAAGTTAAAGGTTCTTCATGGAACCAAAGATGCCAATAAAGAGCCTTTATTTTGAACCCCAAAAATGCTGGGTTGCTTTAACCCAATTTTGGGTCAAATATGGACAAACCCAGCCATCGGGTTGATTTTTTAAATTGCATTTCTAATCCAAAGTTTGGGTTTCTCCATATTTGACCCCAAATTGGGTTGAAACAACCCGGCAGTTTTTAGAGTGTGGTACTGTGGTAAAATGACAGAATTTCAATGAAATGAATGTACTATATTTTAGTTTGAGAATGTTTTAATTTCATATTTAGTATTTTAGGGGATTTTAAGGAACTAAATTATATTTATATATTATTTTAACTTTTTGAGGATATAGAATTTCCATCTTTCAGTGTGGTAAATCTTGAATGCTTTGGAGCACAGAATGAAGTTTGTTCTCTTTTTTAAAGACGAAACTTGGCAGATTATTGCTGAAGTGAAAAAAAAGTAACTTTAAAAAAGATATATAATTTTACATTAATTGTTATGAAAAATTCCAAATTTTTATATGAAATACAGTATGTATTTTCCAAAACACATTTTACTAAAAAAAAAAAAAAATAAAAAAAATCAAAGCAATAAATCGAAATCCAAATTGCTCAAAAAACGAGTTTTCAGTAATATTTTGTTTGGCTGCAGTACCAAACGCTTCCACTAGAGGAAATTCCTCTCGCATTCATTTCCAATGCGCTCAGACCGCGAACACAATACAAGTGTGACTATTTTTCTCATGACCATTTAACCTTTTTGAATCATGTTTGTGTTCACACATAGCAAGTGTCAAAACCTTTACCAAGTTTCGTATCATTCTAATGAAGTAAAAAAAAAAAAAAAGTAAACCTTTTTGGTCAAAAATGTCCAAACAACACCAGAGGGATACGAGTCTATTTGATAATAGTGGTAATTAACAAATAATTTAACATTAACTTACATAAGAACAAGAAAATGTAGTTCATTGCAATGTTCAAAAATGCTTGGGACATTTTAATAAACTTTCATATTGTAAGACTTTCAACTTTTGTTCAATTTGGTTCACCAGTAAAGCTACTAATCTACAATACGACTGACAACATCCAGTGCAACATCTCACCAGGAAACTATAAGAACAGGAGAATAACATGTTTGATGTCCGTCCTCCCATAATGCATCTATCCTCCCATAATGCATCTGAAAACGCCGGTTTCCTTCCTGTGATTCCCTGATATGCTTCAATGCTGCATTTATTTGTTCAAATCCGACTGGATTTATTCCTCAAGATAAGCTGGACTGATCTGAGAGCAGATTTAACACGTGCGATTCACAAACCTTGCAGTTACACACACACACACACACACACACACACACACACACACACACACACACACACACACACACACACACACAACACGTGAAGACATGCAACAGAGCAGCGGCCGCCGCGAGCGTGACGCTTCAGATCACATATTTCATCTCTCTTTACTGTAAACAAACACTGATCATGGTGGAAACACTGAAAATGGAAATAGCTCAGTTCTTCTTAAAGGGCCGGTTCACCCAAAAATGAAAATTCTGTCATCATTTAATCCTGTATGAGATTCTCTCTTCTGTTGAACACAAAAGATGATATTTTGAAGAATGTCAGTAAGTGAACAGCTGTTGGACCCCATTGACTTCCATAGTATATTTACAGTGGAAGTCAATGGGGAAGTGAGTCGTAAATAAAAGAACAACTTGGTGTGAGTAAATCAGGACAGAATTGTCATTTTTGGGGGTACCGTCCCTTTAAGAGCGATGAGATTAACCCTCATGTGGTCTTCGGGTCATTTTGACCCGGAGAAGATTTTCTTTTTCCCAAAAATACTAGCTAATGTTATCGCATTGGACTGAAACTTAGTGACTTTGTTCCCAAAGGGTATAACTACTTCTCAAATGTTTTTTTTGAAAAATTTCGTACTTTTTTTAGGGGGGGTTTGTTACTTTGTTACACCTATGGTCTTTCCGGGTCAAAATGACCGGCCTATAAAAAATAGCTTATAAATCACTCATTATACCATATTTTCACCAAATCTTGGATTCAATCTTTTTGTCAACTTGTTCTCTTTCAATTAGGACTGGTTTTGTATTTTCATTTGCATCTGATTAATTGTGGGCTTCATTTATCTAAGAGTAGGCATCTCACTTTTTGAGTAAAAAAATGGTCTTCCCGGGTCAAAATAATGCTTTTTTCACTCAAAAACTAAAGTGCATAAGCTCGGATAAATGACTCCTACAATTAAACCATTTGAAAATTAAATACAAAACCAGTCCTAATTGAAAGAGAACCAGTTGACAAAAAGATTGAATCCAAGATTGGGTGAAAATATCGTATAATGAGTGATTTATAAGCAATTTTTTATAGGCCGGTCATTTTGACCCGGGAAGACCACAGGTGTTATAGGGTTTTGAACACCACATGAGGGTTAAATGGAGAGCAAATGGAAACTATTGCTAAAGTCTCCTACTTCTCAGATGTTTCTCATTTGAAATAAAAATCCCAGTTATCTTACATGTGTCTTCTATTGAGTTTTGATTACCATCATTTTAGATGTTGCATCAGGAGTTTGTATGTTGTGTTTCATTTAAGTCAGGAAGTTTCCCCTAAAGCCCAGATCATTTGGTTCTGATTAAAAATCTGATGAGAAATGTTCGAGTTTATATTGAGATACAGTATCTTTCGAGTCATAGGAAAGAAAAAACAATCACAAATTACTTTATTTTTATTTTTATTTAGTGCTGGGCAATGAGTAATCTCGATTAATCCATCCAAAATAAAAGTTTGTGTTTACATAATATATGTGTGTGTACTGTGTATAATTATTTTGTATATATAAATACACACTTATGCATGTATATGTTGAAGATTTTTTATTTATTTATATATAAAATATTTATATTTATATATAATATAAATTATGTATAATGCAAATATTTCTTAAATATATATATGCATATGTATAGTACACACACATATATTATGTAAACACAAACTTTTATTTTGGACGCGATTAATCATTGCCCAGCACTTTTTTTGATAATTTTGATAATTTTTTTGGATAATTTTCTCAGATGTGTTCAGAAGAAATCTCAGATTTGCCAAAAGAGTCTGCAATAAAGTCTCAACATGAGCTTAATATTTCTCAGCTGAATGATCTGAGTTTACTCTCCATATTCATTTCACTTTTCCTTCTCCAATGGAGTTTATTAATAATAATAATAATACGTTTTATTTATATAGCGCCTTTCCAGGGCTCAAGGACGCTTTACAATGAACCAGCAACAATAAAGGCAATGGACAATGATAAACAAAACAACAGTAAGTAGATGATGAATAGAAGAAACATAACTGAAGTCTCATTATGGAACTCTATTTGAGCGTCGGGTCAACTCTACAGTAATAATGAACACTACCCCAGCAGTTTAAAGGGAAGCGGATGTGATGATCGGACACACAGGGATGGACAGGAATGCTGAGTGTGGAAAAGCGTGGCTAAAAACAGGATTAACAGCCTGAAATCAGGAGTACAGGACCTGAAGGAGGCACCCTGTCCGCGGTGTGTTCTCAACAGCTGTCAACACAAGGCATGCTGGGACGGAGGAAACTCTCTGGCAATTATTATTCAGATTGACTTTGTGTTTTCATTTGAAGGACAAACACACACACACACACACACACACACACACACGTTCCCTGCAGATAAACAAACACTGCATCCGAACGCATCAATACAAACAACATTGAGCTTCTTGTCATATATTAAACAATCTCTCCGGGGAAAGACGTCAATGAAAGCGCTTGCCGGCGAAACACTGTCACTTAACGTTACATTTAACTCTATTCAATGTCCTTATTAACTTATTTAGATGAAAAACATAACTCTAGAGAAGAGCATTTTGATCAAAGATATGCACTGTATTACATATTCATTATATTTTTTATTCAACATGTTAGTGATGATGTCTTTATTATTTAATGCATGTTTAAATAAATCTGTCATAAACTGACATTAAATGTTTGTACAAGTCGGTTTTAGCTATTTGAGTGTTGATTATTAAATAAGTTTAAAATATGAATTGGTCATTAATTTATTATTTATTTTTGGTTTTTGACCAAGTGCATCCAGAATTTCTTCTTTTTTTTTTTTAAATTTCTAATATATATATATAATGGAATTTTTTTAAATAGAATTTATATATACACTGTATATAGATATATACAAATTCTATTTCTTTTTAAATATATATATATATATATATTAAAATGAAAATAAATAAATATAATTGATATATATATATATATATAAAAATTATATTTATTTATTTTCATTTTAATATATATATATATACATATATTCTATTTAAATTTTTTTATGTTATTTTATTCTATTTTCTATTCTATTTACACACATTTTTAAAATAGAATTCTATTTTATTTTCTCTATTTACTATAAACTTCACAATGACAAATTCCCTGTGTGTGTAAATATATTTGGCAATAAATCTCATTTTGATTCTGATATTCATGTACTTTATAAGGTAGGCCTACTTCAAAGATCGTAAAGAACATTGTGGTATTTTTAATATATAGGGTACTGATATTCATATTCATAAACCAAACCATGTGTTATTTGGTATATTATTACAGCAGTGTACCGATATTGTCATATTCATAAACCATGTAGCCTATTTGGTATATTATTACAGCAGTACAATTTATATGAAAATAAACAGAAAATTAATAATCTAACCAATATGGCATTTAAAATTAAGGTACTACAATAGTTCAGTGATTGTATCAAATGAAAACACCATGGCACTGTTCGATTATCATATTATTCATATGGTATAGTCAGCCACTTCCAAAATGACTTCATATAAGCCCATGTAATAATTTACATTTTATGGTAGCGCAGCTTCCACGCATTAACGCGAGCCTTTAGTGAAATGCAAGCATGAATGTAAAAGATCCTGCGCATACCGAGATCTGCAGCATCAATCCCGGATCCCGCGCCGAGCACCGAGTCCGTGTCCTCCGGCCCCGCGGAACAGCCCCCGGCCGCGGCTCCCAGTCCCTCCATCAGATCCCGGTCACACGGTGATTACAACAATCAGACGAAGAAGAAGATAATAAAACATGATCTGCGTCCGCGAGTCTGCGCGCGCTCCTGGCAGCTGCCGCACCGCAACGCGCGCGCGCTCGTGAGAGTCCGATGCGCTCGAGCGCCCGCGGTGACGTCACCGGGCCCGGCGGCAGCTCTGCGACGTTTTCCCAATTCACATAGTATCGAGCAAAATTTCATATTCATACATGTACATTTTCTAATCATAAGCCATTATTCATATTAGTTTTTCTCAACGAATTTCACCAATACCTTAAAACGCTTTCTGCTTAAGAGAAGGCCAAAGCAAGGGAAACATTGTCTTGTTGTGCTCGCTTTAAAATCACCCTTTAAATTTAGTCGCATTTTTTTGTCCTAACGTGCTAATATTTCCTTTATTTATTTGCTTATTCTTATTGTTTCTTGTATTATTATTGCAAGTTTTGTCATTTTCTTCTCTCCTCTGGCGGCTGTTCTTGTTTTACATGTTAATACTATTTGTTTTTCTATCGTTTAATTGTATCAAAAAACAACAACAACAAAGTTTTCCTAGTATCGCTTTTTTAATTTTCTATTTTTTTTCCTCCAATTTCCTTTTATGTTAATGTATTCAGTGCAGTGCCATTTCTTTTCTTGCAATACAAATAAATAAATAAAAGTCTTTCAAAAAGACGTCAGGCATGGATGGATTTGAATAAACATTAAACCATTATATGGCATAAACATAAAATGTTCTACTTTGGAATTCAAAATAGAGAAAAACCTGATGACTAAAAAAGATTAGAGAGTGACCAGCGCCATCTACTGCATAACACTGGAACTGCAGTACACCTGAAGAACAACACCAGTTCAGGACACTTCTTACCCGCTGGTCCAGATGTTTATTTCAGATGACTGTCAGGACACTGTATTTTAATAGTTTACCTGCAAGTCATCTTGACTACTGACCAACATTAGAGACCCATGAACATGATAATGTGGTGTTAAATGAATGAAATATTAATAAAATCTCAGTCTGACTTGTCAGGTGTTTGGCATTTGGGGTTTAATTGAAACAAGTGACCTAGATGGACCCCTGTGCTTTTACTTGGTCTGAGGACAAAATACTCTCATTAAGATAAAACATGTGAAAATATTGACCCTAATAAAAGAAGGCTAATATCAGACACTGTCCTGAAGCAACCGAGTCTTCCTTACAGGAATCAGCGCAGGAATCCTATTGCAACTTCTATTAGACTTTTTAAATAGTGCATTCATTAAACTGTGCCACTATTCCAAGACAATACAATCAGATTTCAGATGAAGATTACATAATATCCCTAAGAATAAAAAAATAAGCAGGCATCCAGGCAATCCAACACGATTCTTATTGGACAGATTCTCAAGCGTTCCAATAGAAATCCTGCACATATTTCCGAATTCAGAATTTAACTCATGGGAATAACAAAAAAAAAACCCCAAAAAACAGAAAAATACTGGTTCCCAGCTCCGAGGCCTCATTTATAACGGTTGCGTCGCACAACACCGGCCCTGGGAGCAGTGGCGGTTCTACATTGAATTACACCCTGGGCGAGACCCCCTTCGAGCGCCCCCCCCCCCCCCCCAAAGAAAAAAAACAACAACAATAAAATCACATACCGTTCATTTAAAAAAAAAAAAAAAAACAGTAAGAAAATCCAGTTATTTTGCTATATTAATCTAACTTTCAGGGAGGAACCATTAGCTCATTGGTTACTGCCTCGAATTCTATGCATGGCACACTTTTAGTTATGACTTGTTAAACTATACTTTGTCACGAAATAGAGTTTTTAAAAGTGAAAGTGGCCGAGAGATACTAGTAACACATTACTTATCTCTTAAATAATTTCTAATAACTCTAATATTAACAACTATCCAAACTGTTCTAGACCTAAAATAGCTTAGGCCTTAAATGTCAGAGAAAAGGACAGAATCAGAGATTATTTTTTAATAGAAAATTGTACTTTGCATATTATAGGCTACTGTAAAAACACATAATTATAGTTGATTTTAGTTGATCATTATGAAAATTATTTTCATTTAATGAATATAGTGACCAAAATGATCACGGTTAAACACAGAATCTTGTTCAAAAAGTAGGCCTAATACAATGAAATCTATTCACCAAGTTAATAACATTAAAGATGATGGCCAAATTATAAAGGAGTGTGTTTTATGTTATCTAATAACATGTACACGTTCAAATAAACTTTTGACAGAAATAGATTTTATAAAAAGATAAACCTCACATATTTCAGCCTTTAAATCATCTTTATAAAAAGAATGGGTCAATAAAGATAAATTCCTGACATTTATAATGCACAGTAGCTTATTTTTTATTATTAATAGTAAAATTCGGTCCGATTTTCCCATGGCTGTCGTTGCTATACAACCATGCACTGCGCTCTCCACAACGACAAAGAAGTTTTAGTAGCTAATGGATTTCCACCACAGAAAAACGCTTGCTGTAGCTCTGCTTAAAGATTTATTTACGGAGAAGAGAAAAAAACCCACGTGTTTGGGTGCACCCCCATTCTGAAAAGATTAATAAAAATGTTCATCTCGCTGCTCCTGGAAAAAATGAGCGCGTAGCTTCAATTATGAGCGCGCTTCCCGTGCGCCTTGTTTATACTCGACGCGTCCGCAAGAGCGCGAAGGTCCGCGAGGCAAAAATGACGTCATTGCGGTGTGGGCGGTCGTGCGCGTTGGGTGCGCAAGACCCCATTTCGCCTGGCGGTGTGCACGGCACTTTTTGTAACATCGCGCGCGGCGCCGCATCCGAAGATGAACGACTTCGAGCCGAATCTGGCCGAACTGGTACATCTGTACCAGCATGTTTATGATCCTTCTATACACAGAGACATTTGTATTGATGGGCGACCATAAAAGCCTCTCATTTTGTGAATAGGAACACATTTGCATTAAGCACCCAGTTTGCACTTGTCTAAACTGCTTATATTTACAAAATAAGCCTACAATAGCAGAAGTAAGCCCTGCTGATGAAATTAAGGTTTAAACACTCTTCAATAAGGCTTCAGTTGTTTAACTAGTTTACATGCAGTGAAAGTACAATAAACCTACTGCATTTATTACTCTTTTTATATGAATCAGCAATTAATAAACTACTAATAAACGGCAAACTACTTCTTCACTGCTGATTCCTGGTGTTTTAGAGGAGAAATACTCGGAGTCGCCCCCTGTCGTTTCACAGAATAGCACAACGGCGAGCGCGTCAAGTATAAACGCCTCGTCCGTTTGGAGAGGTGCGCGCGCAGTCAGCGGCGACTCGCGCTCGTGCGGACGCGTCGAGTATAAACAAGGCTTAAATAACGACCTCGAGCGCGCAAAAGACGCGATATGTGAACGGCCCCTTGGTGAGCTCCTCCAATCTGGAGACCCCCTTGACATCGCTTCTGTGCACGGCACCTTCTCAGCAAGCAGGGGCGCCATTGCCAATAATTGAATTGAAATGATAGAAAATAGAAAACCTTCGCGGCGCAGAGGATTTTTTTTAACTGCTCGTGCCGCCCCCCATGTTACATGAAAAAATGCCGCCCTGGGCGACCGCCCGGTTCGCCCGTGCCTAAAACCGCTACTGCCTGGGAGAGGCATACACAAGCTCATTAAGATAATTTATAAAAACAAACTTGACATGAATGTTTGCGCACCTGTACGCAAACTCTAAGCCATGCAATATATATATATATATATATATTTTTTCAAAAACAAGGCAAGGATCGGCTACTAAATGATTTTTAGCAATGTAATGTGACGCACATCCGTGTGATCTCATCTTTTCCTAATGTCTTGTACCGTTAAACATGGCATCACGTGGATGAATATGCATATGCAGATAATGATATGCAGATGAGGATATGCACAGTAAAACGAGGCGTTGTAAGCTCATATATGGTTATTTCGGGGAGGAGACGCACAATCTTCCGCTGACTGGGATTTATAACGGGAGTGTTGCGCAGGTTCTGGCGTACGCACCGTTTAATAAGTCTGATTATTTTTGGCGTATAGAGCATATTTGGCTTTCGGGCGCAAATACACTTTTTAAGTGCGGATCCGACACAGTTTTATAAATGAGACCCCAGAGCTTTGACCACTTCATCAGACCAACAGCGCATACACATATATATATATATATATATATGATACATTTTAATCTGCATACACTCTGAAAAAAAGAAAAGAAAAAAAAAAAGGTACAAAAGCGGTCACTGGGGCGGTTCCTTTTCAAAAGGTACACTTTTGTACCTAAAGAGTGCATATTGAAACCTTAAACGTACCTATTAGTACCTAAAGTCAAGTCATCTTCATTTATATAGAGCTTTTAACAATATAGATCGTTTCAAAGCAGCTTTACAGTGATAACAGGAAATTAAAGTCACAGAGATTGTTTGGGCTTTACAGCAGCTCTAGAATAAAGTTATTGTCCAGCTAAAGTTAGTTTTGATTGATTCACTTCCGTTGTAAAGATCATTAGTTATTAACTTAGGGGCCGCTAACACAACACCGTCTAAAGTATAAAATATACATATTAGTACCTAAAAGGAACAAAAAATGTACCGCCCCAGTGACAGCTTTTGTACCTTTTCTTCTGAGAGTGTGTGATAACTCTCTAAATAAACACTCGGTCTAGTAAACACATGCTGTGTGAAATAACTGGCCAGAGAGGACGTTGTGACGCTACTGTTTAATATCATAGAAACGTTCTTTAGGAGCATGCGTTAGATTTCCAGCATTGATCTCGTCTCTGGAGCGCGTCTGGACATCATCGGGTCGATCCCAGTGGATTTGCACGCCGGAGGACATCAGGCCGTCCCCTCCTGAACACAGGCTTAAGGAACGGCCGTCACAGATCTGGGCTTCACCCTGCTAACGTCCAGTCGAGACCAGAGCGGAGACGAGTGCCACACACACACACACACAGGACGGAGATCGGGTTTGATCCAGATGGCTACAGGTATTCGGCCAGATCCTTTTCAATAACCTGATGGGAAACGTAAAACATCTGAGGTTATCATCATTTAATCAAACTCAACTTACTCAAAGAATTACTGGGAACACTTTGCAATAAGGTCTCATTTGTTAAAGTCGCCCTGTTGTCAATCATTTTATCTCATCTTTGATCACCAAAATGACATATTTTAAACATTTCTTTCCCTTGAAATGCCTTAAAATATCTTGAATGTAACTCGACACCCTTGCCTCATTTAGTATACGTGGTGCTATGAATATGCAAATGAGCCCCGCCTCCACTCAAATTTCTTTAGTAAATGAATCAATAACCCAACATAAACCTTAATACAGCATTTATAAACCTTTGTAAATGTTAGTTGATAAGTTGTGAGTTGAGTTTAACTTGCTCTCTAACTAAATGTTAGTTCATGGTAATGTAGTTAATGTTAATGTAAATTAATGTGTTACTGGAGTAACTTAAAGCACAACTCCGGTGCAAAATTACCCTTTGGGACCCCTTTTTCCCCTTGTAGTTAGGCACCCATATATTTTAATAAACCCATATAATTCATGCATTTCCATGTAATTAGATTTCACAAACGTAATTTCGATCGACCAGCTCACTTGGCACGGCATTCGTGGTTCGACTGGTCGAGACTGTTTTCAAAGATGGTTCCTGAAGTGGACCGTCTTTATAAAGTATCTTCTTATTAAACGGTCTGTACACTTACACAGTTCTCAATGCTTCGGTTTGCATGTAGGGACCCTCATTATGCTAGCGTGTTAGTGTGGGGCTATTTTGAGCCTTGTTAGTGGTATAAACTAGCGATTTCTTTTTACTTATTTGATGCCCTATATACTAGCATTATATGCTAAACAGTTTTTAGAGATAAAACTCTTTACATTCGATTATCATGAAAGCAAATCTCAGAGACCGGTTGACTAGGTACCAATGTGTTATTAGACCAAAGGTTCATTTTGCGCCGGAGTTCTCCTTTAATATGCATCCTTATTTTAGAAAAGGTGGAGAAGTGTATAGTTGACTTACGCTGGGATCGTCCATCGGCCCGTATCTCTGCACAACCTTACCTTCTTTGTCGATGAGGAACTACGGTAAAAACATCAGTGTTGAGCTCACAATATCGCAGTGAATCAGAGAATAACATCATCTATTATCATCATACAATAGTGTTACCTTAGTGAAATTCCATTTGATGCCGCTGTGGAAACAAAAATAGTATTTAATGTCAAATGATCAATGTATTAAAGGTGTATAGTGTAATATTTAAGAGGATCTGTTGAAAGAAGCGAGCTAAAGTCAGCAAATAAAACACTGACAAATATGAACAAGTAACAATAATATTCGCAATAACATCGTTTTATTGAATAATTAAGTAAACATTTCCTTAATTTATCTTTGTAAAGAAACTACATTGCTGAACTGGCTACTCTCTGCTGTCTCAGATAATGACATCACTTCCTGTCGGCCACCGGAACTTCTGTTGGCTGCAATTTGACCATGCGCAGGGAGTTTGATTGACAGGCAATCTGACCAATCATAATCCGCCATCTTTGTCCGACAAAGCAGTCAGGAGAGTTAGTAGATAAACGTTGGAGGATTTGAACTTGTAAAACTGAGTGTACTGACATCTTTTAAAACAACACTCCTTCTGATGTTCATTCATGTTTATTTGATGCTAGAAATTAACTAGAAGGAACAGCTGATCGGTTCACGCGCAGCTTTAACTGAGGCGATCTGTCACGACACATTAAAGAGACACAAAACGGTATTTATAGTTCATTTCTTTAATTTTTTTAACCAAATTTAAAAGTTGAGACTGTTTAAAATCAAAGGTAACCATGAAGCCGGTTTAGGTGGCTATTTATGTAATTATTATACCCTTAATCGATCACATGTTCAATTTTAGTTCATCAAATATTTTTATTACGCAGAGTTTAAATGAATAAATATATAAAAAGTAATACAGATACGCTTTAGTCAATAGACGGCTATAAAATGACTACTTGTGAGCTTAAATGTTCAATTCTCAGTCTATACCTTTATCAACTGTATAAACTAACTTCACAACTTTTACTTGCACTGATATACAGTAGCGAGACTTTCTTTTAGTGGTCCTCTTTCATAGACAGCTATTTTTTTCTTGCGGTGTAAATTTGTTTAAATTCTTAATATTTTAATACTTAAGTGAATTGCGCTGCTTCTCTCGCGAGAAATGAATTTCAATGGGTTTTTAAGAGTTTCACTCGTTCTCAGCATGTGATTGGCTGTTCGCTCCTGACGTCACACCTAAACTCAGGATCAAAGCCTGAATTTACAGAGAAAGTTGATGATCAGCATCATGGTACCAACAAAGCCTGGTTGGATTGGTTTGGTTTTGTCAACTTGAAACTAATCCTGCAACCCTGAGTATGTTCAACTGCCATCATGGTACAGGCCCCAGGTCAGTCCTGTCTGTCAGTGTGTAGTCAGTGTCCTCTTTGCTCAGCGATGTATTTTTCACTGCGTGAGAACATGTGTAGAATGAGAGCGGCGTGGCTTGTCGGACATAGCAACACTAACTAATGGGGAATGGTCAAGTCGCAACCTCACCACTAGATGTCGCTAAAATCACACCACCTTTACAAGGACAAAAACATGAAACCAAAAAAACTCACTTTCCCAGAAATCCCCTGCCTTTGGGCTGCTCTTTCATCCATTTCCAGAGAGGATGAGCGCCGTCTCCGTTCACCTCGATCTTACTGAAGAGATCGAACTCTGCGTTGTAGCCTTTAGCAAACTCCTTGATCTCCGCTTCTGTCCCGGGCTCCTAGAAGAGCACACAACAGATCTGATGTGTCGAAAGCTGATGGTTTGTCAAACCATGTGTAAATTCATAAGTATTTTAACCAAAGACAGTCTCAAAAACACGGTTTGAAATCGCTGGTGTTTCTGACGTCACAAACGACCTTGTAACCAATCAGATCAACGTGTGATCGTCAACCAGTGGATCTCTGAGCTGAGGGAGTGAGTGGAGGCGGGGCTCATTTGCATATTCATAGAACCACGCATACTAAATGAGGCAAGGGTGTCGAGTTACATTCAAGATATTTTAAGGCATGAAGACATTTAAAAGATCACAACCAAAAAACATTCATCTGATGTGTGGAAAGCAGAACACAGAAGAGCACGAGTCTGTCACAATCAAGATAAAAGTGCATACTGGGTAAATATAGAGGTTGTGTGTGTTAACTGCGAGTGACTGCGGTCACACACACACTGAGTGCCAAAAATACTGAGTAGCAGCATTTATTTTCAGTGTGAAATGCGCAAAAAAACACACTAAACACATCTAAAACGGGGAAGATCTTTGAGATTGACGGTAAAACTAGATTTGACAAGAAATCTGAGGTTTATTGTTACAAACTGCTGAAAGCTACAGATCAGAGAAGCAAATGATTCACAGAAACATCTGGATCCAGACCGAGAAAGCTGGATTTGCAGTTTCATTTAGTCTCAATATGCTGAATTTAGGGGTAAAATTATTCCCTATATTGTATTGCTGTTGTATATTATATTGACAACTGATCAATTCAATATTTACCATCGTATATTCTGCAAAATTGGATGTTTTTAAATAAACACTAACAAAAAACTATACAAGTTATTGGGCTGGACGATATGATGATATATACAGCATTTAAAACAATGACATAAGTGATCACATGGAGTTAGATCTGTATAGTATTTATATAAAGCGTTCACAGGCAAATTTGCTTTATGTATTTCCCACCAGACATCAAAATGTCTGGGAAATGAGGGAGTAAGTATTTGTATCATCCGTAGCAAGCATTTTGACAATTCAAAGCCACTGAATGACGAATACGGAAAAAAACGCATATGAAAATGTCGGACCTTTAGCCTGAGATCGAGACAAGACCAACGCATTCGTTCTCAGACCAGGGGCCGGTTTCACAGAGACAGACTTTGACTACGGCTTAGATATTGTTGATAGTCAGACTTCAGATAGACATCTAAATCAGACTGTTGCACAAAGCACTTAAGACTCTAGCTGTGTCCGAAACCGCTCACTCGTTCACTAATCCCTATATAGTGTATGGTATTTGAGTGCACTATATCTGCAAGGAGTGAATGAAATTAAGAGTGAATTCGGACGCTGACGGTTACACTGTGCGTCGGAGAGTTGGACCGGTCGCAGAAACGGCTTCGTCACACGTACTGATAAAACTCCTTTTATCTTACGTTACTTACTTTATAAAATAATATTAACAACAATCAAAATCATAATGACTTTATTTTGTAATTGTATCCACCTTATTCCTGACGAGTTTACTGCGTTTTGAATTATGGGCGGCACTTCCGGTTTGGGGAACTTCCATTCAAAATGGCTGAAACGAATCATTTCCAATCATAAGGTTGCCCCACAAATA
Source organism: Rhinichthys klamathensis goyatoka (assembly GCF_029890125.1). Taxonomy (NCBI): domain Eukaryota; kingdom Metazoa; phylum Chordata; class Actinopteri; order Cypriniformes; family Leuciscidae; genus Rhinichthys; species Rhinichthys klamathensis. The sequence continues at coordinate 22,048 of NW_026607039.1, read as the reverse complement.
AAGCTGATCCGTCAGTTTGACTGGATGAGCTGTCAATTTTCCTTCATGATTTATTTTCAGACATCATGAGAATAACGTTATACTTGGTATTTTAACATATTTTGACATGTTATAACAAGAATATCTACGGCAAGAGCTCTTCAGTCGCTGCTTTCTTTTCCTCATGATGATTTTATTTTTTCCTTTCCAATCCGCTGTAAAATTATGAAAAAGTACAACATATACGGCACATTTGTGGTCTGTTCTCCCGAATTTAATTTACGATATTCCATTATTAATTCACTGGAATGCACGAAGAATCTCTCGTTATTCTCCTCAAATCCTCACGTCTCTTTCCAGGTTTGTTTTCACAGGTAAATCCAATCTACAATCTGTCAAAATGACGGAAATCACTTTGATGTAGCGTCACGTAATGCTGAAGTTAATGCACATTTTTGATTATGGCTTGTTATACAATACAGATATATATATTTGCCTACTACAGTGATATTTAACCAAAGACTCGCACTTTTGGGGCTATTTTTGGTCTGTTGATTCTTTTAAACTTTTAAATTTCATTTTAATGCTCGATGATTGAAGGGTGAGTCGATTAATGTCATCTCATTGTGACATTTTTCTCATCGTATTGCGATCATAGAGCGAGCCTTTCACTGATTGTTTACAGCTTAACGGAAGTTACACCCATAATTCGCGCAAAGCGTCATGGGGTGCAGGAATAGACAAGGGGGTAATCCATCGACCGGAAGTTGAAGCCGGCCGGGTGCCGCCATGTTGTAGCAGAACTTCACTTGCGTTAGCATTTCCATTGACTCCCATTCATTTTGGCGTCACTTTGACAGCGAATAACTTTACATCTGAGGCGTTTAAAGACTCCATTTGTCCATTATTTATTTCTAAAGAAACACGACAATGTATAAAAGGCTCCATTACCTTCTATGTTACATTATGGCCCCGTAGAAACAGTTTTAGTAAAAATAGGCTAACGATTGCGTCATAACCACTCGACTCTCTGTCGCGCTGTGCAGAAATTACCGTATAGACAGAAGTAGAAACTCGCACGCAATCGGGGGGACGTCGAGGCATAAAGTCAAGGGAGAAGCCCATAGAGAGTTGTAAAGCTGCTCCTGCTGCGAGCTCATGGACAGCTAATACTCACGATCTCCGGCTCTGCAAGTTTCGGAAGGGAATGATTCAGATTCCTCTTGGCACAGCTACTAGAAGATTAACGTCTGTCAGACAGGTTGCTCACGTCATCAAGCTTAGTTTGAGTCGGTTTGAGTCTGCGCGTCAGGAACGGAAGTGCTCAGAAATCGCTAAAAATGGGCTTCAACTGAGTTCCAATGAGATGGCTCTGTCCATTTCTTATACTGTCTATGGGAATAGAGGGTATGCGCATGACGTCACCGTCGGCCGGAGTGAATGCGGTCACGCCCACAAGTGGCAAAAAGACTGAGCGGCAGCATTTGTTTTCAGTGTGAACGCCGTGAAAATCACACAAAACACATCTAAAACGGGAAAGAGCTTTGCGATTGACTGTACAACTAGATTTGACCAGAAATCTGAGGTACTGTATATTTTTACAGACTGCAAAAAGCTACAGAACAGACTATATTCTGCATAATTGGATGTTTTTAAATAAACACTGACAAAAAACTATACAAGTTTTAGGGCTGGACGATATGATGATATACAGTATAACATTAATGTAAGTGATCATTCGGATTTAGACCTATCTATATTGTATTTATATAGAACGTTTACAGGCAAATTGTCTTCATTTATTTCCCCGGCGTCGAAATCAGTAACATATAAATGTCAGGAACACGATTCCTGGCTGCATGTCAATATCCATGGATCACTGGATCTTTGATAAGTTGTAAGGAACACTATATCGAGTCCAACTTTTAGTTTAAACTGATAATAGTTTGTTTTACTCGCGTTTTCGCAGTTTCCCCTATTAACTCCAGTCACGCAGCAGCTCTTCTGCCACTCAGTCCCGCTGAGGGGGGCGTGTTCCGGCGGGGAAGTGACGTTAATGCATTCCCTCTATAAGGTGGATATACCTCCGTGCCAGCTTTGTAGTTTCATCGACTGAAATTGTAACTCACGCTCACAGATGACGTGGTCGTCGAGCGCCCTCAGGCGACCGTTATTATATTCGAATGAATACGCTTCCTACAGATGATAAACGGATATTTTTCAAATCATCCACCAAATAATCATCTCTCCCTTTACAGTTTAATGAGTTAACAACAATGCCATAAATTATCAAAACACATTAAATTGTGTTAATGCCTAAATAATATATTTTAATTAAAAAAACGATATAAATATAATTTAATTTTACAATTCATCTATATAATATTGTCTCAATGTTTTAATATGTTCTATTCAAGTAATGATTAATAGAAAAATAAAACTAGCATGAAACAAATGTTAAAGCAGGAATAAGAAAGCTGTAATGTAATCTCTGGTTTAAACTTGCTCTCTCAGTTCTCTCCGCATTGGATTGTGGGAAATAGTGCTTCAGCAAGTGTACATCGAATGTACACTCGAATTCAGAGAGGATTGTGGGTAAAAGTAGTGAATGAATGTAGGGAATGATGTCGTTCACTCAGAATTCGGACACCACTACAAAATGGCCGACACCCGATATAGTGCACTATGTAGTGGATAGGGAGCGATTTCAGACACAGCTTCTGACTATCTCAAGTAGGACTACACTGCAATGCATTCTGGGTAAAATAAGACACTTTTCAAAACAAAAACAATGGCGGATGGAGTAAGCGCATTCAACCGCTCAGTGCAGTTTACCCCAGCGGGAGATATGTGTGTGTTGGAGGAGTGTAACAGTTACAAGGACATTTTACTGGGGAAATTTAGTAGTAAATGTAGTGTAACTGATTGTTACTGCTGGTTGCCACGGTAACATATGCTGCGTTCACAATGTTTGTAGTGTAACTGATTGTTACTGCTGGTTGCCACGGTAACATATGCTGCGTTCACAATGTTTGTAGTGTAACTGATTGTTACTGCTGGTTGCCACGGTAACATATGCTGCGTTCACAATGTTTGTAGTGTAACTGATTGTTACTGCTGGTTGCCACGGTAACAGAGTCTTAGAGCTGAGTTAGCCTGGGGCAGAGCCATAGAGAGAGAGAGTTGCGACACTCCCATAGACCGCCATAGGAACTCTGGAATGCGGAAGTAACGCGTGTCGTGGAGCGGCCGATAGTTCCAAACACTGATAGTTTCTCCATTTGAACCCCATTCATTTTCAGTGCTTCCGAAGTACGCTCGCTGGTAAATTAATGAAATTACTGTATTTTTTTTACTTTTACACACATTATTAGCCGACCTTTCGTGAATCTAGTCTGTAGTTATATTTTATGTAGCCAGTTTTAGTAAATGTTTATTGGAAGATAATAGGTTAATTGCAGCGATAGCTTACGTGACCAACACTTCACTAACGTTAGCTAACTTACGGTAACTGATGTATATAATATATAATATTTTTAATAATATTTTATATGTATGTATATATATATATAGCCTATATATAATATTATATATACATACACACACAATTCATTTATTTAAATGGGTTAGGATTATGCATATATGTATTTAGGAACATAGTTAATTCACTCATTAACTATCTCTCCGGTTTAATTTTATGTAGAATATTTTTCGGTTTAATATTTACCGGACATTGCTGTATATAGTCGTTGCTTTCTACGTTATGGGAGCAGTCTATTTCCCTCCTAAATTATTCATTTGTACATGCACAGCGTAATTATTAATATGTTATGTTGGTTGGAGTTCTGAACGGACTGCAGACCTCTGCGTGATCACGAAGGTAACGTTAAGCTAATGGCTGAATCGGAATTTATAAGCAAGATCACGGGAATCAATAGCCTAATACAGCCCAGTTGTGCTAAAATAAATATCATGAGACGTCCATCATCAGATGAATGACATGGAAAAGTTAAGTTAGAGCCGCTAAAGCCAGTGCTACTACTACCCATGCGAACATGAACACTAGCGTTTCCCTCCAAAAATATAGCCTAAAACTTATCTAAGTTGTCACCCTGCCTCTCCAAATGCAAAACTGACAAACAAAATGCAATAACAGCTGAAAAAGTACTTGGGTGTGTGTTTTATTTTATATTTACCGGTTAATAATGCAATCGCTGCTGTCTGTCCATAGAAGAACATGACAGCCCGCGTATGTTGTGGAACTATTGGGGCTTACATGAACCACGTGACAGCCGTCGCGGCGACATCACAGCGTGTCGCAACTCTTTCTCTCTATGGCTCTGGCCTGGGGGAAAGGCGTCTCATTTTTTTGGTCTAAATTAAGTCAGTCTTTATTTTTGTGAAACAGTAACTTGCATTAGACTAGTCTATGAGCACATTTTAGACTCGTCCAACACTATAGACCGGTCTAAAATAGCTTTGTGAAACCGGCCCCAGTCTGGATTACAACAACACCAGCCACTGCTTACATTCTGAGTGCTTGAATCAGAAGAATTGATGAATGGCCATTCACTTAATGACTATAATAGCACCCAATGTTTTGCATATTCATTTCGTAACCAAATGACATTTCTTGACCTAGATGTCCCCAGATGTCCACTTTCCTTTCAGCACAGATGCGTGTGACGGAGCAGATATTATCAGAACATATTGATTATAGAGTGTGAATTCAGATGAAGGCTTCAATTGTAAGATTAAATCTCACCCTACAGCAAAACATAATCCACTTACAGCTCCACTGGCGTGACCTACTTACAGTGACGAGTCTGACGGTCAGTTACACTTACATTTAATGCTCGAAAAAACTAAAGTTATACCACGGTCACTTGCCAAATAACACATTTTTAAAACATTAGTTTATATTTTAATTAGTTTTACAATTGAAATCTAAAGTTTTTACAAACAATAACTTGGTTTCCCTGGTTACGCCTGAGGGTTTATTTAGCAACCGGAGATATTTATAGTCGTAGAGCCCTTCAGTTTAGCTAACTCACGAGCCAGAGAGTTCACGTATTTTTTTCCATGTAAGTTAGGCTTGTCTCTAGGCATGGGCGTTACTCTTTCGTTTTCTTAACCTATAATTAAAACACACAGGTAGGCGTAGTATAACGGCTAACTAGATGTTTGTTTTGATACAATAGATTGTAAACGGATAGACCAACGCTACTTTTGCGTCATCGAAGGGTAACGCCCCCTTTTGGGGGAAAACAAACTGATTCCCCTGAGAACAGAACTCGCTCTAGATCTGCTAAGTTTCTTGATAGCAAAAATGGCACAAACTTAAAGAAGCTACTGGATACGGGGTTACAGAGGTGTCCCTTTGAAATGATTGAAAACTGGATTAATGACCCCACGCAGTGGCCAAATATGGACTATTCAGACATCTAACGTTGCCACCATCTCGTGGAATCACCAAGTAAGTAACGTTAGCCTATTTTTTTTTGTGTCATTAACACACTCACAGTATGACAAACTAGACGATGAGGCCATGTCACTTGTATCATATTTAACTTGATTTAAGCTATTGACATAGTTTTGTTGTCGACTAGCTATACTAACGTTAGTTAGAAAGACGAAGCTGCTAGCAGCTAACGTTATGTGATTAGCTCTCACTAGGCACGCTACCTTGGCTGTTAACTGATTTTACTGTTGAAATAGTGGCAGGCTAGGACTAAAGTGGACTTGGCTGGTTTCTGCTTGTGTCTAGAAAGTGCTTTAGGCCTATATGACTTTTCGACGACCACTGCTCTGGGCTACATGTAACAACACGAACGGCAGTAGATCAAGCCTTCTAGGCTAGATAGGATAGCGTAATGTCACAACATCCAATTTGATAGCCCCGTACATACATACATTGGTCCTATACATATTTAGCCGTACACTGTAAACCTTTTTACAACTTTCAAAGTCCTAGCACTTTCTAGACACAAGTAGAAACCAGCCAAGTCCACTTTAGTCCTAGCCTGCCACTATTTCAACAGTATAGTATAGCTAGTCGACAACAAAACTATGTCAATAGCTTAAATCAAGTTAAATATGATACAAGTGACATGGCCTCATCGTCTAGTTTGTCATACTGTGAGTGTGTTAATGACAAAAAAATAGGCTAACGTTACTTACTTGGTGATTCCACGAGATAGTGGTAACGTTAGATGTCTGAATTGTCCATTTTTGGCCACTGCGTGGGGTCATTAATCCAGTTTTCGACCAGTTCAAAGGGACACCTCTCTAACCCCGTATCCAGTAGCTTCTTTAAATACCGCTCACGGTCCTCGGCCGGCATAGAGAGTGTGTATGTTTGTGCCATTTAAGAAACTTTGCAGCTCTACAGCGAGTTCTGTTGTCAGGGGAATCCGTTTGTTTTCCCCCAAAAAGAGGCGTTACCCTTCGATGACGCAAAAGTAGCGTTGGTCTATACGTCGACTGCCTGTTGCTATGGTTACTCACAGCTGATGTTGCCAGCGCATTTGTTTATTAATTTTGAGCGGTAAACAGTCAGTTTCACCAGAACTCCTTTACTAGGTGTCCTCTAGCACTTTTTAATGGACACCCTGCAGCCAATCAGAATCAAGTATTCACCCACACCATGGTATAAACCTGAATTAATATTAAAGATTTCAATATTGACTCTTTTACACAGAAATCTAATGAAAAAGTGACTGGATTAAACATAATGCATTCCACTATTTCAATAGCATAAGCACACTATATACAAAGCATGCAAAACCCAGTATCACACTGGGACTGTACATACCTGGTTTCCAAACTGGTTGCAGGGAAAGCCCATGATGCGTAAACCTTTCTCAGTGTACGTGGCGTGCATCGCCGCAAACTGAGTGTAGTTTATAGGAGTCTTTTTTCACTTGGAGGCAACGTTAGTGATGATACACACGTAACCCCTGAAAACAGACAAACACACTGTGACCCAGTTTCCAACGCAAGATTACGCTCAGCATAAGACTAAAAATTAGTATTTGTTTTTATTTTTAAATTTATTTGGATGGGACCATGCATATTGATGAACGTACAATATAAATTGACGTAAATACGACAGATTTAGCACAATGCTAATATCCATCCGTGGTCCCAAACATGAAAAAACAAACAAAAACAAACAGACATATAGAGCTAAAAAGAGTTAAAAGTGCGTATGCTTAAATAAAGTACTTGTTAAAAGTGTGTTTTATTATTTGACATGCATCACATTCTCAACTGCAGAGTTGGATTGATTAACACTTTGCACAGGATTCATACAGATACTGTAAAATGAGATTCCCGGATTAGTCAGGACTTTTTATATCTTTATACATTACATCTTTTATATCTTATATTTTTATTTTTGAAGGATTTTTTTTTTAAAACTCAAATTACAGAAATAAGGTATCCAAAATACAACTTGCAACATATTTAACTATATATATATATATATATATTAAATACAAAGTTTATAATGGCTATTATTGTTCAATAAATTATAATATTATAATGCACATTATAATATAAAATATAATGCATTCATATCCAGAAACGGTCCGATGGGGGTTTATCAGACGGGCTGCAGTGTTAACTTTCAGGAAAACATCGTTTTTTTGTTTTGTCGAAAAAATGAAACTCTAATTTCATACATATTGTATTTAAATAAGTAAAGCACTTTTCCAGGACCTCTTCATAAATATGGCTGTTTTTAAGGGTTTTCCAGGATTTAAATGTCAAAAAATCAAATTCAAGCACTTTAAGCACCTTGTATGCATTAGGGCTTTATTCAAATCACTCACCCTAAAAATAAAAATAAACGTGACCATTAGTAATAAAGCAAACCAAATGAGTTGTGTTCACCTGTATTTCTCCAGAGACACTTCCTCTCCATCGATGTCTTTAGCTGAGAAATGGTATATGGATTTGTCCAACTGCCCGTCATTGGCTTGGGCACACTGCAATAAACAGAGAGAGGTCAAAGGTCACGGGCCGTGGGAAACGTCTATGAACGCCTTCAGACAGATACTGACACAATCATGTGCTATAATGCAATAGCTTTTCTTATGAAACGCCCCCTGATAGTGTTGTGTGAGATTATTATTTCGCAATAGTGCAATTATGCAATAACTCATCTTATGAAACGCCCTCTGATAGTGTTGAGTGAGATTTATCACACACACACACACACACACACACACAACAAGAAACTACACTACCAGTCAAAAGTTTGCGATCGGTAAGATTTTTTATGTTTTTAAAAGAAGTCTCTTCTGCTCACCATGGCTGGATTTATTTGATTAAAAACGATTCTATGTGAATATATATTCAAATGTAATATTAATATATTGAAAAAGAAAACAGTTATTTAAAAATTATCATAATATTTAACAATATTACCGTTTTTTTTGTTGTGTTTGTTGTATTTTTAATCAAATAAACGCAGCCTTGGTGAACAGAGACTTCTTTCAAAGACATTAAAAATGTTACCGTTCCCAAACTTTTGACTGGTAGTGTATATATATTAGTGTTTTAGTAAAAGGTTTGGCATAAAAATTAGATTCTGACAATATCTAGAGCAGATTTTCCACCTGTGTGAGTGTGTAGAGAAAACACAGCGGTCTCAGGGGATTCAGCGAGCGCTCGTAAACATCTCTCAGGTGGAGATAGACGAAGCTAAACACATTTAAGAGTAATCCATTACACTCCCATTCAAGAGACGATCTGCCTTTATATGACAGTCCAGAGGGCATGTTTGTGTGTGTAAGAGTAGCAATTATGCATGAAAAAAATGTTGTGTGGGTTTATTTATTAGTATGAAGCTTTTTGTGACAATCATATTTTCAGGATTGAACTTATGATGTGATGGTGTGTGGTTGAATCTGTTTTTGAATACATACAGTGCCGGTCAAAAGTTTGGAAACATTAATATTTTTAATGTTTCGAAAGAAGTCTCTTATGTTCATCAAGCCTGCATTTCTTGATCAAAAATACAATAGAAAAAAAAAACTAATATTGTGAAATATTATTGCAATTTAAAATAATAGTTTTATATTTTAATATATTTTAAAAAGAAATGTATTGCTGTGATTAAAGCTGAATTTTCAGCATCATATTATAAGGATTCTTATTATTATTTAAATTAGAAATCTTTTAAAAACAAATTTAAATAATTAAATTTGTATTAATTTCTTTTAAAAAAAATGAAATGCTGTGCTTTAAAAAAAAAACGTATTATTCAAATTCTTCATGTGTTAAGAGAACTCAAAAACTTTGATTTTACTACATATTAGGGAGTGGGAAACGGTGAGATTGAGCCTAAGGAGGCTTTATAATAAGCATGTTGAATGATTTTTATGCTGTAGGCTATACTTGTATAGTAAGATACTAAATATTTCAGATTAAATTAATGCACCCGCTACAATTAAACATACACCAGTTCTTTAGATGTGACTGATGAATTTATGAAACATGCAATGAGGCTTAATAAAACCAATTCAATATAATTATTAATAAATACTCTTGATGATAATAATTATATAATTGATGATTAACAAAAATGATTAACATTATCACCAAACAGCATAAAATAATAAAAGCTAATTATCACCACGTGATTAAATGCAGAATTCTGCAACGCTAAACCCAAACCAGGCCTAAAACCTGCGTTTGCCACACACTGGACTTTAATGAGACGTTTCGTAAAAAAATATACACTAGGAGAACCGATATGATTTCATTTTAAATCATAAATCATAAACAAACCCCAGAGACCCTGCTGACAGACATCATTAAAGCTAACGGGCTAATGTTACTCCACCGGAGTGAATTAGCGGAGACACGCAGGTGCGCACGAATAAACACACCGGACTATGACCTTTTTACAACGACTACATAAACTAGTTTTCAAAAACACACATAAGCGTCTCAAACAGAGTAAAACAGCAGGTAAAGAGAGAGTATAATGTCTTACCATGGCTCTTGTCAAGCTCTTGCTGCCCAGTGCGCCGATCAACAGCGCTCTCTGAAATAACCACATACTGGCGCTGATACACGAGACTCCGCCCAGTTACTGGAAGGACACGCCTCTTCTGTCGGTTTCAGCCAATCAGAGACGGTGCTTATGCCACTGATTTAAAGTCATACGATCAATACGGTTTAATTTAATCATTGTTACATATTATTATTTACGTTGGAATTGCAATTAAACAAATACAAAACAAATATGTTGTAATACGTTTTAAAAATATATTTAAAACAATGATTGTAACATATCTTGATCTTATCTCTGTACAGCAGTTAGTCATGCTATTCCGGTCGGTCTTGATTTATTTTTTTATTTTATAGATTTTTGTAGAAAACAATTTTATAGAAAATTGTCTTTGAACTTACGTTTTTGCCGTAGTTTTTCTTTTTTAATCTCCTATATATAATTACACTATGACAGTTGGAACAGCTGCAATAGTGTGCATTACAGAAAAGAAGAAGGAAAGAGAGAGAGAGAGAGAAAAACCCAGGGCAGGGTTACTTTTCAGGTTTAGTACAATTTTGTGCTGGCAATAAATGAGACACCATCCAGGGGTCCTTCGCCTCCTCCATAAACGGTAAACAGACGCAGGTTTCATCACGTGACTAATTAAAGGCACGCGCGCGTGGTTTGAAAGCGGAGTGTCTTGGGATTGTTTGATCAGGAACACACGCGCTAATGGACGATGACGAGGAGGCTTATCGATTATGGAAAATTCGTAAGACCATAATGCAGGTGTGAATGTAGACTGAGCTTCGTCTGTTTACTGTTTATAACTCTTTTAGTAGTTGTTTACATTAAATACGCCATCAACAGATAAGTAGTGGCATGTACACAGAGTGATATAGTAAATATAAGGTGAATTCAGGGTGATTGGGATACTTTAATATGACTTCAACCTGAATTTTTCTAAGGTAAAATATCATATAGACTAAAATAATTATTCAGTTTAATGGTAAGACATTTAGAAATGAAACGGAATGAGATTCAGTACCAGACATTGACTATAGTAAGAAAACTAACATACAAAAAGGTAAATGCTTAAAATGTAATGTAAGAGAATATTTATAGTATAGAGGGAAAACCGTAAAAATAAATATTAGAAATATATAAATAAATTATTTTCTTTTAAAGTCCCCCTGTAGTCAATTTTATCCCTTAAAACTCATCTTTAATCATGATATATTTAAACGTTTTTTTCCCTTAAAAAAAATTCTTCATGCCTTAAAAATATCTTGCATATAACTCGACACCCTTGCCTCATTTAGTATGCGTGGTTCTATGAATATGCAAATGAGCCCCGCCTCCACTCACTCACTCAGCTCAGAGATCCACTGGTTGATGATCACACGTTGATCTGATTGGTTACAAGGTCGTTTGTGACGTCAGAAACACCAGCGATTTCAAACCGTGTTTTTGAGACTGTCTTTGGTTAAAATACTCAGCAATGCTGTCGACTTATGAATTTACACATGGTTTGTCTTAAAGCGTATTAAAAACAACACATAGACCCAAACAACATTAAAAGCTGGATTTTCACCACAGTGGGACTTTGAATGGATAATTAATCATGGTAAAATATAAAAAAAATGCTAAATTGACCTAAAGACCCGAGTACTATAGTGAATAGAAGAAGAAATGTAATATTGTAACAATGAAAACTATATATTTGCCAAACAATATTTTATACATGAAATATAAAGCTGCCTTTTAAACTTTACGGGTACATAAGCTGCATTGGTAACACTTTACAAGGTTCATTAGTTAACATGAACAACACTTCTACAACATTTATTAATCTCAGATAATATTAATTTCAACATTTACCAATACGTTAATAAAATCAAAGGTTGTATTTGTTATTAGTTGGTTACTGTGAACTAACATTAACAAAGATGAATAAATACAGTGTATCGCTCATGCTTAGTTCATACATCAACTAATGTTAACTAATGACCCCTTGCCTCATTTAGTATGCGCGGCTCTATGAATATGTAAGTGAGCCCCGCCTCCACTCACTCCCTCAGCTCAGAGATCCACTGGTTGACGATCACACGTTGATCTGATTGGTTACAAGGTCGTTTGTGACGTCAGAAACACCAGCGATTTCAAACCGTGTTTTTGAGACTGTCTTTGGTTCACTGCAGTTTTAAGCAGAAAATACTCAGCAATGCTGTCGACTTATGAACTTACACATGGTTTGTCTTAAAGCGTATTAAAAACACCACATAGACACATAAACAACATTAAAAGCTGGTTTTTCACCACAAATGGGGACTTTGAATAAATAAATGATTATGGTAAAATATTAAAAATGCTAAATCGACCTAAATGCATAACAGTAGAGTACTATAGTGAATAGAAGAAATGTAATATTGTAACAATGGAAACTATATTTTCCAAACAATATTTTATACATGAAAATATAAAGCTGCCTTTTAAACTTAAAGTTGCATTGGTAACACTTTACAATAAGGTTCATTGGTTAACAACCTTAGTTAACATGAACAACACTTCTACAACATTTATTAATCTCCGTTAATATTGATTTCAACATTTACCGATACGTTAATACAATCAAAGGTTGTATTTGTTATTAGTTGGTTACTGTGAACTAACATGAACTAACAATGAACAGCTGTATTTGTATTAACTAACATTGACAAAGATTAACAAATACAGTGTATCGCTCATGGTTAGTTCATCATACATCAACTAATGTTAACTAATGAAACTTATAGTAAAGTGTTACCAATGCATTTCTATCGCAGAACACGTGGAAACGTCCCTCCTCTTGTGTTGCAGCTCTGCCATGATCGGGGGTTTCTGGTGACCCAGGATGAGCTGGACCAGACCTTGGACGAGTTCAAGGCTCAGTTCGGGGACCGTCCCAGCGAGGGTCGACCCAGACGGACCGATCTCACGGTTCTGGTCGCTCACAACGACGATCCCACCGACCAGATGTTTGTTTTCTTCCCAGGTGAGATCAGGGCCCGTATTTATCAAGCCTCCGAGAACGACTGCTAAGAATCAGAGGTGTCCAAAGTATTCACATTCATTACTATAGATACTAGGGTTTAAAAAGACTTCTGTAGAAGTTGAAGTATTTTACTCAAGTAAAAGTGTAAGACCCCGTTCACACTGCTAGTCTTAATGCTCAGATCAGATTTTTTGTTTGGCTATTCACATTACCTTTTAAAATGTGGCCTATATCAGATTCCAGTGTGAACTCTGTGGGGTTTCGAACTGACCCGCATGCGCAAAAGAACAATAACAATGACATCAGACGCAGCACGCTGTTGCTCTAAAGTTGGGGAGTTTACGGAGGAAGTCAGCATTTTCACTTTTTGTTCTTTTTTTCACTTTATTTTGCTTTTTTCCACCTAGACAGAGTCCATCACAATTACAGATACCATTGGGATATCACATATTTGTAATCAATTCCGTCTTTCTTGACATAGAGAGAACCATACAACAAAGACAGAATAAGATTCATTCTAAGTTATGCAGTAATAAAAAGGAAATATTCAATTATGGATCTGTCATATGAAACAAATTACGTCCAAACAGAATTCAGCGTAAGAGAAACAATGACAGGGATTCAAACAATGAACAAAAACAACAAGATAAAAAAAATAAAAAAAAGGAAAAATAATATATATATATAATAAAATTAATAAGAAGCCATATAACGCTTGGTCATCCAAAAACATATTCAGGTTAATATCACGTGTAAGAAGATTCTTTACTGCCAGAGGGGATATAGACAGGCGTTTGAAACCATTTCACTTTCCTACACAATCTAGGAAAGGACCCCAAATCTTAGAGAAGTTGTCAGAAGATCCCTTCATTGTATGCCTGATTTCTTCTAGTTTGATAAAATGAAAGATATCATTAATCCATGAAGAATGAGCCGGAGGAATAGACGATTTCCAATTTATTAAAATGAGGCGTCTTGCCAGAAGAGTGACAAAAGCTACAAAATCAGTCTTATATTTGGGCATGTCAAGTGAAAGAGAGAGAGTACCAAACAAAGCTGTAACGGGCAAAGGTTTAAAGGGATAGTTCACCCAAAAATGAAAATTAAGTCATTAATTACTCACCCTCATGTTGTTCCAACCCCGTAAGAGCTTCGTTCATCTTCGGAACCCAAATGAAGATATTCAGACTGATCTCATGAAATGGCGTATGTATGACACGCCAATTCGTATTTCCATTTTTGGCGTGCTATCAACACGCATAACCGCTTTTCAGCGTGTTTATCAACGCCGTTGACTTAACGTTATAACGCTGCTGCCAGGATTCTGAGCAGAACCAGAAAATTTGAACATATCACACCAGTCCTCAGGTCTCTACACTGGCTCCCAGTTACATTTAGGATTGATTTTAAAGTATTATTACTGGTATATAAATCATTCAATGGGCTAGGACCTCAATATATTGCAGATATGCTCACTGAATATAAACCCAACAGATCACTCAGATCATTAGGATCACATCAGCTAGAAACACCAAGGGTTCGCTCTAAGCATGGAGAGTCTGCTTTTAGCTATTATGCCAGCCGCAGCTGGAACCAGCTTCCAGAGGAGATCAGATGTGCTCCTACAGTAGTCACTTTCAAATCCAGACTCAAAACACTTCTGTTTAGCTGTGCATTTACTGAATGAGCACTGTGCCACTGTTCGTCCGACTGTTTTTACTGTACTTTATTTTATTTTTTATTCTAAACTGTTTTAATTATTTCCTCCTATGTAAAGCACTTTGAATTACCATTGTGTATGAAATCAATGTGCTATATAAATAAACTTGCCTTGCCTTATATTACTGTATACGGTATATGTATATAAATATATGACCTACCCCAACCTAAACCTACCCTTCACTGGGGTTAATACCATTTATGAGTCTTCCCCTACCATCCTAGGAAAAAAATATCGCTCCCCAGATGTAGTACTACATTTTGCTTCGTTTCGCTCGGACATTTAACGGCGTAGACATACACGCAAAAGATGACGGTTCGTTTCGGCGTGGACACACACAAAATGCGTATAGATAACACGCCACTTGACTTAAAAGTGGCGTGTATGTTTACGCAAAGTCATGATGTCATGTTGAGATATTTTTGATTAAATCTGAGAGGTGGATCACTCCCCCATAGGCTTCCTAAGGGAGTGAAACTTGCCGGCCCAGAAAGTCATTGAAGAAAATGTTTAAATATTCCATGTGTCAACTATAAGTTTATCAAGCGCATGCGTCGTGGAAATCTCTTCAACTCTCGTCTTAGGCCCACAAGGAAGAAAAGGAATAGTCGTTATTTTTGTTTGATTTTCCGCACAAAAAGTATTCTCGTCGCTTGATAAACTTATAGTGGAGCCACTGTAGGCACATGGAATATTTAAACATTTTCTTCAATGCAGGGGCGGATCTACCGGGGTGGCATAGGGTGGCAAATGCCACCCTAAAAGAAAGCCTTGCCACCCCTGCTGCCACCCCAGTTGGCAGCAACGAATTAAAAGTTATGGCCAATTTGACAATTTACGAACGCGAATCTCCAATGTCCGACTGCAGTGAATTCGCTCCGTGCATAATATGACGACCGTTGACGTTCGTACTTTATTGTGTGGGCAAATACTTCCGGCGAAAACGTCCGCGGTGATCTGACCGCGAGAGCGGGAGACAGCGAGAGCAAGAGACAACAGCGACCGAGTTCCAGAGAGATAAGTTTTCAACCCGACCAAATTTTTAAATGCATATCATTTTCAGTGTATTTCACCTGTGCGTTTCTATGCTTTATATTACTGCATTTATTTTGTGCAAGTGAGATGAGTAAAGAACATCAGTTTCATATATCATTATCTGTCTGGTGTTTATAAGCAGTAGCCTACAGTATTTTACTACGTGTAAAATATACACAAACTTAGCTATATTAAGTTGTTTGTGTACAGTTAAAAATATAAATGTAAAATATGTGATAATAATATTGATCGAGCAATTGATGTAAGTAAGTAAAAATACATGCGCAGAATTAAGAAAATATTATTTAATATTTATGGAGATAAATTTTAGCCTATCATAAAGAAAACGTGTGAATGTTCACAGGGTATTTTATTTAACAACTCTAATCGTAGTTGTAACTCTATATTTACAGGCATAATTGTCATTGCGTATGTATGCAGCATGAGTCCAATACAATCTTCTGTTCGTGAACAGTTGTATTTCATTCATTAATCTGACTAACGTTATGCATCCGTGCATTTAATTGCCATTGGCTCGTGTGATAGTAATATGGATCTTAGAAGTATTTAAATGATATAATTGATTCTATAAATTGATTCTTGTTGGGTGCTCAACAAAATAATAGCCTATATATAAAAAAGGGAAAAAGGTCGGCACACCTTGGCTCCAAAAGTTAAACGCACCCCTGCCTTTATACTCACACAGCACAGGGCTGGACTGGCCATAATATTATAACTATTATTATATAGTAGTGTAATGTAGACAGACACTATCACAACTAAAAAGAGTTTTGAGTTTTTCTTTGTTCAATTTGCACACTGCATATGGGTTGGAGCTCTTTATTTTGAACTCTCAAAGTGCACCAGATTGATGAATTTAACATTAAAAAGCACAAAATTTTCTTACGGGGGAGCATGCCCCCGAACCCCCCTAGAGGGACAGAGGTGCACTCTGCACTCACCACAGATTTACCAAAATCCTATGGGAAAAAACGGTATTGCTATCCCAATGCAGCTTATAGCTTGTTTTAGGATTCATCACTGTGGAGTATAGTTCAACTTAGTAGTTATTTCATCTATTAACTCTAACTCAGTGGTTTTTATAGGAGTTGGTATACATTCGGTTGTGTTTATGATTATATGTAGTGGGCCAGTCTGGGCCAAAATGCCCGGGCCGATTTTTTGTCCCAGTCCAGCCCTGTACTCACAAATTAAATTAAGTACATATACGTCTGCCATGTTGCCACCCCTCAAAAATTCCTGCCCCCCTCTTGCCACCCCATAAATATTTTTCTAGATCCGCCCCTGCTTCAATGACTTTCTGGGCCGTCAAGTTTCACTCCCTTAGGAAGCCTATGGAGGAGTGATCCAGCTCTCAGATTTAATCACAAATATCTTCATTTGTGTCCCGAAGATGAACGAAGCTCTTATTGTCAAATTCTGCCTGTAGAGCAGGGGTCTCAAACTCGCGGCCCGCGGGCCATTTGCGGCCCGCGGGGTGATTTTTTGTGGCCCCCTACTTGACATTAAAGTTTAATGTTAGTGCGGCCCGTCGTTGCGTGTGCCGCGTAAAAAAAAAAAAAAAAAAAAAAGTATCCCTTATGAGCTACCATAGATAGTCTCGTGACAGCTTACGGAGGGTTTGTTGTCAATAGTTGTCATAGACAACCGCGAAGTACAAACATACAGCGCCTGGAAAAAATGAGCGCGTCGCTTCAATTATGAGCGCGCTTGCCGCGCGCCTACATTTGAAATTACGAACTTGAGCGCGCAAAATATGTGAGCGCGATATGTGAACGGCCCCTTGGCGAGCTGCCACCAATCAGGCCACGAGCTACTGGTAGCTCGCGAGCGACGTGTTGGAGAATGACCCTGCTCTAAAACAATGTGAGAATAATCACTTTGAGCTTGTAATATGCGTCCAACAGGTTGATAAGAAGGTTTGCTTTGATTTGTGCAGTCAGTAATTTGAGACACTATACAAAGAATTCAATAAGACGGGCAGACATGACTGCAAATATTTGTATTTCAAAAGCAATAATTGTTTTTCTAAGTATAATAAAAGGAAATGTGCCTTCCAAAAAAAACATTCAATATCATTAATGTGTTGTATAAAGAAAATAAAAAGGACATAAGCAAATATAAATATCACAAATATGTGTTATAGACAAAGAAAGTTTGTAAAATGAACTTCAACTGTCAGAAGGACAGCTCATGAAGAACCAATCATGTACAGAAAGGAATGTTCAAATTCAGAGGAACAGTTCAGAAGAAACGTTAATAATAAATATTGAGAAGATTGGATCAGTTGTGCTCCTTTTTTGGAATACTTGAATACTATTTTTTTGTGGAATACTTGATGCGGCCCAGCCTGACCCAGACTCTACCTCTAGCGGCCCCCAGTTAATTTGAGTTTGAGACCCCTGCTGTAGAGCAAGACGCTCCCTGTATGTAACTGGGGATGCAGAAACTGCATAGATATTATCTATATGGGCGATTTTCTGAACAATCTCTGATAGTTTACGTTTCCTAATTTTTTCCCTGTATGCAGTGTATGAGATGATTTCCCCTCTTAAGTACGCCTTCATAGTTTCCCATGGAACGATGCTGAAACATCTGAAGACTTGTTTGTTAAAGGTGGCCTAGAATGTTTTTATTTTTTATTTTATAATGTTTCCTGGGTTGCCCTTATAATGTTAGTATGTTTTTTAGATCAAAAATAGTCATAATTTAGAAATAAAAGGCATTTTTCCTAGTCTGATTTGAACACTGTGTTTGAAGGGGCGTGTCTGCTGTGTGTAACCGGCCTCTGCTGTGATTGGCTGACATGCTTGCATATGAAATAGCTACGTATTACATGTGAAACTCTCTCCCGAATACTTTTACTACTGCTATTATACGTTTTTACTATTACAGCTATCGAGATTAACGAATCGTGAGATGTTTTTAAAGTATTTAGATCTATTCCCATCACATAAAATGTTGCCGTGATGAGCATTGAGCAGATGACAGTCTGTTGATCGCGAGAATGAAGATCTTATCATTGCAAAGCAGTTTCTGCACTCTCTCTGCTTTCACCAATGCAAACACGATGATGTAAATACAGTAAGAGCTTCGTTGTGCAGTAACGTGCGTCATTGATTTCATAACGAGTTTGGCAAGTGTCCAGATAAACTTGCGCTGTGTGGAAAGATTGTTCTTTGATCGCTTTCTGTATATAATTTATTCACAATTTAAATAAGTTTTTTTTCATCCTACTAAAAGAAACGATGTTAAGTTGATATTTTAGTCACTGGCTTGACTTACTGATGCATAAACAGTATTGAACGATTTTGAGAGAAAGATTACCTGTCTGAACTTGAACAATTACACAGAAAGTGTTGCTTGGTAGCTCGATCCGAGGCCAGCTCTGTATTGGCCCAAGTTGAGGAAACAGTCGGTGAAATGTTTGGAAATTTCCAGAGAAAATAAAATTAACCCATTGTTTCTTCAAAAGGCTCGGATGAAGGAACTAAAAGATACTTTTGTGTTCATGTGTACATCCAAACACTGAGGAGATTTCTCTAAATTCTTGGAGTCGTACATATTAATGATCCCGACTGTTGCGTCACAGTCGGTGTTATATGGAGATTCGCCTATTTTTTAGGGGTGTTTTTCAAAAACGAGATTTAAGAAGGAGAAAACAATGGTGTTTGAGACTCACTGTATGTCATGTCCATGTACTGAACTCTTATTTAACTATGCCAAAATAAATTCAATTTCACATTCTAGGGCACCTTTAATATAAACCAATCTATCTGATTAGGCACAAATTCCACAAAATGCTCATCTGACAACATATGGGTATTTAAACGCCACGGTGGCCGTGTGCCCTCAAGTTCCTAAACACAAATCTTCATACTAACCGGGGCATGGCCTGAAATAACGATAGCGTTGTATGAGCACAACTCAACTGAAGAAATTAACCGGTTATCTATAAAAAAAAAAAGTCAATCCGAGTGAAAGTATGATGATCCTGAGAAAAGAAAGAGTATTCTTTCCCAGACGGGTTAAAAAAAACGCCAAGGATCCGAGACCTTAAACTCCTCCATAAAAGACTGAATCACTTTTGCAGACTTTGATGGTGTGTTATGTCTAACAGAGGAGCGGTCAAGTTTGGGATTAATCCAGCAATTAAAATCACCTCCCAAAATAAGATGGTGTGAAGAGGTATCAGGCAGTACAGAAAATAAATGTCTAAAAAAAATGATCGTTGTCCCAGTTAGGTGCATAGACATTGGCAAGGATAACTGGAAAATTATTAATTTTACCTGTGACAATGACAAATCTCCCATTGGGATCTGCTATGACATCCGAGCACACGAAAGTAACTGACTTGTGTATAAGAACAGCAGCGCCCCTGGCTTTCCCTGAAATTTGGAGTGAAATACCTGCCCAACCCATCTTCTTCTTAATAATAGGTGGTCCTGAATTTTAAGGTGTGTTTCTTGAAGATAGACAACGTGGCCTCCTAAATGTTGGAGGTGATGTAATATCTTGCTACGCTTAACAGGATTGTTCACTCCATTACAGTTCCAACTAACAAATGTAAACGCCTCCCACTCAGATGTTGCGTCATTTTAGGTTGTGTCATACACGATGTGGATCAAACTTTGAATGCGAAATAGTTCTTTACTGTGAAACTGACAAGAATTGAGCAATTACCCAATTATTTGCCCCTGGGGCAAACACCGTACCTCCGATCGCTTAGAAAAGTCATAGCACACCTCTCCTCAATAGGCCGCTCGATTTGACGCCTCACTCAGGGGTCTGTGATGTCGGCATGTATTTATTTACAGATAATTACTATGGAGTTTTTATATGGAGTTTTTATAGAGTTTTTAGAGTTTTTTTCACCAAGAAAAAAGTAAGAGAAAAGAGAGAAAAAAACAAAAAACAAAAAAAAACACGAGAACAGCACCAAGACCCATTTTCTCACCCAAAATTAACACAAAGAAATATAAACCGAGGATTAAAGGGTAGTTCACCCAAAAATGATAATTCTGTCAGTAATTACTCGCCCTCATGTTGTTCCAACCCCGTCAGACCTTCGTTCATCTTCGGAACACAAATTAAGATATTTGTGATTAAATCTGAGAGCTAGATCACTCCTCCATAGGCTTCTATGGGATTGAAACTGGCCGGCCCAAAAGTTATTAAAGACATTGTTAATATAGTCCGAGTGACTACAGTGGCTCAATCTTAAGTTTATCAAGCGACGAGAATACTTTTTGTGCGCAAAAACAAACAAAAATAACGACTTTATTTCAGTTAACGTAGTGTGATTCCGTAGAGCTACGTCACACGTAGGCTCACTATTGGCCGACGCTGGTCATGTGCGTGATGCGTGTGACATACAACAACAGAAGCGCTGCGCTATTACACTAGTGAACTGACTCGAGGCCCACAGAGAAGGAAATGAATAGTTGAAATAAAGTCGTTATTTTTGTTTGTTTTTTGCGCACAAAAAGTATTCTCGTCGCTTGATAAACTTAAGATTGAGCCACTGTAGTCACTCGGACTATTTTAACGATGTCTTTAATAACTTTTCTGGGCCGGCAAGTTCAATCCCTGAAGAAGCCTATGGAGGAGTGTTCCAGCTCTCAGATTTCATCAAAAATATCTTAATTTGTGTTCCGAAGATGAACGAAGGTCTGACGGGGTTGGAACAACATGAGGGAGAGTAATTACTGACAGAATTATCATTTTTGGGTGAACTATCCCTTTAACCTTCATATGAGCTCATCGCAGTGTCTGTCATCCACACAGAGGAGATGAAAGTGGGCATCAAGACCATTAAGATGTATTGCCAGCGGATGCAGGAGGAAAACATCGCGCGGGCCATTATCGTGGTCCAGACGGGCATGACCCCATCTGCTAAACAGGTACGCCCCAACACAGCTGTGTGGATCCGGGCTCTCGTTTACAAAACTGTAGGATCCGCACTAAAAGTGTACGTGCGCCCGAAAGCCAAAAATATTCAGACTTCTAAAGCCCCGTTCACACTACAAGCGACACGATACCATTCATTTCAACGGGGAGCGCGCGATATCCGGCGACGCGCGCGACAGCCAACCGGTCGGGCGTGTCTGGCGATCGACAAAGTTGAGATCTGTTTAACTTTATGCAAATGCAGAGCGAATTTCGGGAGCGACAACCAATAGGAGTGAAGTCAGTGGAGCGCGTCACTCTTCATTGCGGAGTCTGACCGAGGCAAGTTGAACGAGAAGCTCAT
>NW_026607038.1:445000-460513 GCF_029890125.1 Rhinichthys klamathensis goyatoka | reverse complement strand
GGGTGTGCGTGAGTGAGAGTGTGTGTGTGTGTGTGTGTGTGTGTGTGTGTGTGTGTGTGTGTGTGTGTGTGTGTGTGTGTGAGAGTGTGTGAGTGTGTGTGTGTGTGGGTGTGTGTGAGTGAGAGTGTGTGTGTGTGTGTGTGTGTGTGTGTGTGTGTGTGTGTGTGTGTGTGTGTGTGTGTGTGTGTGAGAGTGTGTGAGTGTGTGTGTGTGTGGGTGTGTGTGAGTGAGAGTGTGTGTGTGTGTGTGTGAGAGTGTGTGAGTGGGTGTGTGTGTGGGTGTGTGTGAGTGAGAGTGTGTGTGTGTGTGTGCGTGAGTGAGAGTGTGTGTGTGTGTGTGTGTGTGTGTGTGTGTGTGTGTGTTCTGCATCTGATCTCTGAACAGCCATTAAAAGCTGAAGCTCATCTAATATTAACAGATGCATTAGAAACTGAAGCTTCATCCGTTCGTCTCAGTTCAGTGTCAGAGCTTCACACACACACACACACACACACTGCACAATAACCCGCAATCTCAGTGCAGAGCAGAACCGACAAATAACCATTCTCCATTTAACACACAAACACACGCGTCTTTATTCTTTTGTAATAGTCATTAAAATATCCGGAGAGTTTCATCTGTCAGATATGACTGCGGTGTAAAGAGTGTGTGTGTGTGTGTGTGTGTGTGTGTGTGTGTGTGTGTGTGTGGAGCGTCTATCAGTGTCTGAGATCAGTGTGTGTGTCGCTCTCGCTTTGTCAGGACAGTGTGTGTGTTGAGTGTCGGTGAGATTCACACAAACCGCAGCTGATAAGAGCTTCACACTCATCAACACACACTCACACACACTTCATCCTGAGAACAGCTGTCAATCAAAACTCTGGCCGCCTTTTACAGTATTAATATCTGAAAATCTGATTTTGTTGCCTAGACCAGATCATTCCTGATCATTTGACCTTTTCATGACCCTGAGTTCAGGGTGTCACGTGACAAAACCGGATAATAATAATAAATAAATAAATAAAATAAAGATGACTTTTCTTCACTCGTGAATTTTATACTAAAACGTCAATTCTTAATTTGTTTGCCATTGACTTTAATTATTTATTAATTCTTTGCATTTGTTCATTGTTTTATGATGAAAATTGTTTTGTTAAAACTTTCAAGTGTTTTTAAGATCACTTTAAAATGCATCATGTCTGCGAGCCGCAGCGCTTACAGCATCGATATCATTATGAATTCATAACTATAAGGCTGTAGTCCTGCAGACCTCTATGAATATCATTACACACGCCTCAATCTGTCATCACTCATAAACACGGGCTTTTTTTGCTCTACTTTATGGATTTTTAGCGTCAGCAATATTAAAAAGTGCAAAGCAGTTATATAATACAACCTCAATTTCCATGATTCAAGCGCCTGAGAATCGCCTTCATTCCTGCAGGAAACACCGATATCCTTGAGGATTCATATTCATTCACAAATCAGCAAATTCATAACCTTCCTTTAACTCATGAAAGCGTTTCTTCTTGGTTAAGTGAACAGTGACACTGTATCATTCTTCAAACATTATGGAACGTTACATTTGAATCTGAACGTTCTGAAACAAGAAACATTTAAAAACGGCTCTAACGGCTAATATTACCCGCGCGTTTAACGAGGATTCGATTAGAACTACAAACACGAATAAAAAGTGTTTTTAAAAAACTACAAACATAGCGGGTGTGCAAGAGCGACGGTTTCGGTAAAGGGTTTGATTGATTAATACACAGTATCTAAACTAACGAAAATACATGTATTCTGTGTTCATTATATTTCATCTGATACAGCATTGTGAACCTTTATAATGATCCGTTTTGGTCATGAAAGACCCACGTGGTCCGTTGAAGACAGAATTATGGTAAAGTAGTTTGTTTGTCCAAAACGCAAAATTATGTAGGCCTACTTTTTATTTATTTATTTATTTCACAAAACTACATAGGCCTACTTTTAGGGCGTAGTATAAGTAGGTGATGTGGGACACAGTGTTTAGTGTTTTTCAAGGCATTACATTGAATCACCCTGTATAATGACAATTAAAATCTTTAAAACCGCTCAAAACTGATTGTCTCTCTCTCTCTCTCTCTGCGGGAAACAATGCTCTGAAATAAAGTTATGTTATTATATTTAATTTTTCTATTATTTTATGTTTTTTATTATTATTCTATGTATTCCAAGCTTTGGCAATGTTGTATTATTTACAGTCATGCCAATAAAGACATTTTTTTTATTGAATTGAATGAATTGAGAGAGCTTCCTGTAAAAGCGTGTATTGTGTGCGCGCCTCTGTAGTGAAGCGGAGCAGCGCCCCCTGCTGGCCACTGACGGGAACTGCACTCCTGCTGGCCACTGACGGGAACTACACTCCTGCTGGCCACTGACGGGAACTACACTCCTGCTGGCCACTGACGGGAACTACACTCCTGCTGGCCACTGACGGGAACTACACGCACTCCTGCTCAACCCCTGAGTTTACTGTTGAATCGACATGCATGTTAAGTTAACATATTTAAGAATCAGATCTGCTGTTTGTCAATCACTTGTGAACATGACACATTATTATGGAAGCCCGTAAATCATAATGATCACATATAAAGTTATCATTATGCCATAAAAGCTGGAATTATGATATAGCTGTTAAGGCTACACTATGTAACCTTTTATTTAAAATTTACATTTATAAAATGAACGAGTACATCATAAATCCATCTTACAAACCGTTTTTTTTTTGGCTTATCATGAATCACTACGGTACAACTAAATAAGTGTTTATATTTGGACTCTTTTAGACCGAGTGTGACACCAAGCGCTGCGGAGGAGCACAGTACCTGCGTGACGCGTCATTAACAGAGGGAAGTAGATCCGGCTACAATGGCCCTCCGCAAGACGCATGCAGTTTGTTTATTAACCGCTAGAGCGCCAAAAGCTATATAGTGCAGTTTTAATAGGTATGGCATACTAAAGTCATAATTATGAGTATTAAAAACTATGACATACTAAATCGAAATTGATAGTTATAATCATGAGATGAAACGTCAATTTTACCTTCCTATGTCATAATTTCGACTTTTTATATCATAACTATGACTACATAGGCTGGCATAATTACGTTTCTCCAAAGCATGATTTTTTTTTTTTCTTTTAGTGTCAGAAATGGGCTTCAATATTTTGTCTCTAAAATCACAAGAACGCTTAATTATTAGGTGCATTCAGATTCAGGTAACGCGAGAGTATAATTATGTAAAGACAATTAGTTATAGTGGTATTTTCTTGACCTATTTACTATAATAATAAATTAACCATTATTTCTTATAAGGTAAAGCACCCACGTGACTCTTTCTGCAGCTTACGTCATTACGACAAACGAGTGAGTCATTTGAATCATTGAGTCAACCGATTCGTTCAACACTTGATTCACTCCACTGTGTTTTCGCGCAGAGCTTCATTCTGCGGTGGATTCAAAATCGACATGACGATGATATATGATAATATATGCAAAATATGAAAGAATATTGTGACTTTTAGCTGCGTGTTCATGGAGAGGATGAAATTAGACTCATTAAATTTGTATTGATGGGTGTTCGGTTGAGTTATAGATCTCAAGGCATCTTCCAAATGTGGTTTAATTTCAAATATCAGCACATCCAGAATTATGAACAAAAGTGAATAGTCACAACATGTCATAAGAGGTTAAAGATCCAGTTAAACTGATTACATTTGTTGGCTAATTTTAACAATTACAAAAAAAAAGCATGAAGTTAATAATACAAAATAATAATCATAACAGCATGTATATGTGCGTGTGAATGTTTTTAGTGGCAGTTTGGTCTATTTCTCGACAATCATAACAACAAATGATAAAAAAAGCAAAAATGATACAAAACAAAATGATGCATATAATAACCACATCATTAAATAAATGTCATTAGTTTTTACATGCTAAAAATAGCACAACATCTCAATTCTGGCATTATAACAATGCATACGTTGTACTACAGTTAAGATAATAATTTAATGATAATTATTAATACTTCTGGTGCTCATAGACAGAAGACAACGAAAGCTTGTCTTACAGTCTTAAAATAGATGTGAATTGTTGAATTAATTCCATTAACGGGCGTTAAAGAAAAGCAGAGCTACGAGATGCATTTCATACAGTAAATTATACAGCATCTTGTGGATTTACATCAGCAAATACATTAAACAATACAGTTCATAGTAGAATAATAGATGCTTACTCTATACTTAAGGCAATACATCATAGGTTAAAAAGTGTTTATGGTGAAACTGAATCACATTAAACCGTCCGTATGTATGTGTGTGTGTGTGTGTGTGTGTGTGTGTGTGTAAAAAAGAACCCAAAACAGAACGAACTAGCGTTTCCCCTGAGGACGTCTGGTGTAAATCATATTGCTTCTAGATTTGGTAGTAATGATCAGTAATAATCCTCAGGAACAGATTCATAAAGCTCTAAAGCATCAGATTTACATTCAGTAGCAGATCAGATTGCTTTATACACCTGTGTGTGTGTGTGTGTGTGCACTGAACACACACTGTTCTGACGCGCTGACCCTGAGCCTGTCGATGTAGAAGTGCTCGCTGAAGCCTGGCCGTGCGGATCGACTCTGGCAGTGTCTCCCAGTGTTTGCATAGACGTTCAGATGTTGGTTTCGCACTGCATGACGGCGTCTTTACTCTCGCTGAGCTCCTGCGTAGCGCTAGCGTCTGCGTTAGCGTCTGCGTCGTGCTGCGCGGCCCGCTGGTACGTCTCCTCGCGCTTGCGCTCGCGATCCAGCAGACGGTAGTTGATGAAGTTCCCGATGAAGAGCCAGATGCTGGAGAACACCACCACCGCTCCACAGCACAGGTACATGTACTTGTAGTTCTTAGTGATGTCCACTAGCTTCCCTGCAGAGCAAACATGGCCGCGCAGTTATTATTTTCAGTATGTGTAATTTACCCCCGTCGTCAATCATTTTATCCCTTAAAACTCATCTCTGATCACCAAAATTACATATTTAAACGTTTTTTTCTATCATAAAAGTGCATCTGTCCATCATAAAAGTGCATCTATCCATCATAAAAGTGCATCTGTCCATCATAAAAGTGGATCTATCCATCATAAAAGTGCATCTATCCATCATAAAAGTGCATCTATCCATAATAAAAGTGCATCTATCCATCATAAAAGTGCATCTGTCCATCATAAAAGTGCATCTGTCCATCATAAAAGTGCATCTGTCCATCATAAAAGTGCATCTGTCCATCATAAAAGTGCATCTGTCCATCATAAAAGTGCATCTGTCCATCATAAAAGTGCATCTGTCCATCATAAAAGTGGATCTATCCATCATAAAAGTGCATCTATCCATCATAAAAGTGCATCTATCCATCATAAAAGTGCATCTATCCATCATAAAAGTGCATCTATCCATCATAAAAGTGCATCTGTCCATCATAAAAGTGCATCTGTCCATCATAAAAGTGCATCTATCCATCATAAAAGTGCATCTATCCATCATAAAAGTGCATCTGTCCATCATAAAAGTGCATCTATCCATCATAAAAGTGCATCTATCCATCGTAAAAGTGCATCTGTCCATCATAAAAGTGCATCTATCCATCATAAAAGTGCATCTGTCCATCATAAAAGTGCATCTGTCCATCATAAAAGTGCATCTATCCATCATAAAAGTGCATCTGTCCATCATAAAAGTGCATCTATCCATGATAAAAGTGCATCTGTCCATCATAAAAGTGCATCTATCCATGATAAAAGTGCATCTGTCCATCATAAAAGTGCATCTATCCATGATAAAAGTGCATCTGTCCATCATAAAAGTGCATCTATCCATCATAAAAGTGCATCTATCCATCATAAAAGTGCATCTGTCCATCATAAAAGTGCATCTATCCATGATAAAAGTGCATCTGTCCATCATAAAAGTGCATCTGTCCATCATAAAAGTGCATCTATCCATCATAAAAGTGCATCTGTCCATGGTAAAAGTGCATCTGTCCATCATAAAAGTGAATCTATCCATCATAAAAGTGCATCTGTCCATCATAAAAGTGCATCTATCCATCATAAAAGTGCATCTGTCCATCATAAAAGTCCATCTGTCCATCATAAAAGTGAATCTATCCATCATAAAAGTGCATCTGTCCATCATAAAAGTGCATCTATCCATCATAAAAGTGCATCTATCCATCATAAAAGTGCATCTATCCATCATAAAAGTGCATCTGTCCATCATAAAAGTGCATCTATCCATCATAAAAGTGCATCTATCCATCATAAAAGTGCATCTGTCCATCATAAAAGTGCATCTGTCCATCATAAAAGTGCATCTGTCCATCATAAAAGTGCATCTATCCATCATAAAAGTGCATCTGTCCATCATAAAAGTGCATCTGTCCATCATAAAAGTGCATCTATCCATCATAAAAGTGCATCTGTCCATCATAAAAGTGCATCTATCCATCATAAAAGTGCATCTATCCATCATAAAAGTGCATCTGTCCATCATAAAAGTGCATCTATCCATCATAAAAATGCATCTATCCATCATAAAAGTGCATCTATCCATCATAAAAGTGCATCTGTCCATCATAAAAGTGCATCTGTGCATCTGTCCATCATAAAAGTGCATCTATCCATCATAAAAGTGCATCTATCCATCATAAAA
Source organism: Rhinichthys klamathensis goyatoka (assembly GCF_029890125.1). Classification (NCBI taxonomy): domain Eukaryota; kingdom Metazoa; phylum Chordata; class Actinopteri; order Cypriniformes; family Leuciscidae; genus Rhinichthys; species Rhinichthys klamathensis. The sequence goes on along the minus strand of NW_026607038.1, from coordinate 453,806 downwards.
GTGCATCTATCCATCATAAAAGTGCATCTATCCATCATAAAAGTGCATCTATCCATCATAAAAGTGCATCTGTCCATCATAAAAGTGCATCTATCCATCATAAAAGTGCATCTGTCCATCATAAAAGTGCATCTATCCATCATAAAAGTGCATCTATCCATCATAAAAGTGCATCTGTGCATCATAAAAGTGCATCTATCCATGATAAAAGTGCATCTATCCATCATAAAAGTGCATCTGTCCATCATAAAAGTGCATCTATCCATCATAAAAGTGCATCTGTCCATCATAAAAGTGCATCTGTCCATCATAAAAGTGCATCTATCCATCATAAAAGTGCATCTGTCCATCATAAAAGTGCATCTGTCCATCATAAAAGTGCATCTATCCATCATAAAAGTGCATCTGTCCATCATAAAAGTGCATCTGTCCATCATAAAAGTGCATCTATCCATCATAAAAGTGCATCTGTGCATCTGTCCATCATAAAAGTGCATCTATCCATCATAAAAGTGCATCTGTCCATCATAAAAGTGCATCTGTCCATCATAAAAGTGCATCTGTGCATCTGTCCATCATAAAAGTGCATCTGTCCATCATAAAAGTGCATCTATCCATCATAAAAGTGCATCTGTCCATCATAAAAGTGCATCTGTCCATCATAAAAGTGCATCTATCCATCATAAAAGTGCATCTGTCCATCATAAAAGTGCATCTATCCATCATAAAAGTGCATCTATCCATCATAAAAGTGCATCTATCCATCATAAAAGTGCATCTGTCCATCATAAAAGTGCATCTATCCATCATAAAAGTGCATCTGTCCATCATAAAAGTGCGTCTGTCCATCATAAAAGTGCATCTGTCCATCATAAAAGTGCATCTATCCATGATAAAAGTGCATCTGTCCATCATAAAAGTGCATCTATCCATCATAAAAGTGCATCTATCCATCATAAAAGTGCATCTGTCCATCATAAAAGTGCATCTATCCATGATAAAAGTGCATCTGTCCATCATAAAAGTGCATCTGTCCATGGTAAAAGTGCATCTGTCCATCATAAAAGTGCATCTGTCCATCATAAAAGTGCATCTGTCCATCATAAAAGTGCATCTGTCCATCATAAAAGTGAATCTATCCATCATAAAAGTGCATCTGTCCATCATAAAAGTGCATCTATCCATCATAAAAGTGCATCTATCCATCATAAAAGTGCATCTGTCCATCATAAAAGTGCATCTGTCCATCATAAAAGTGCATCTGTCCATCATAAAAGTGCATCTATCCATCATAAAAGTGCATCTGTCCATCATAAAAGTGCATCTGTCCATCATAAAAGTGAATCTATCCATCATAAAAGTGCATCTGTCCATCATAAAAGTGCATCTATCCATCATAAAAGTGCATCTATCCATCATAAAAGTGCATCTGTCCATGATAAAAGTGCATCTGTCCATCATAAAAGTGCATCTATCCATCATAAAAGTGCATCTGTCCATCATAAAAGTGCATCTGTCCATCATAAAAGTGAATCTATCCATCATAAAAGTGCATCTGTCCATCATAAAAGTGCATCTATCCATCATAAAAGTGCATCTATCCATCATAAAAGTGCATCTATCCATCATAAAAGTGCATCTATCCATCATAAAAGTGCATCTGTGCATCATAAAAGTGCATCTGTCCATCATAAAAGTGCATCTATCCATCATAAAAGTGCATCTATCCATCATAAAAGTGCATCTATCCATCATAAAAGTGCATCTGTCCATCATAAAAGTGCATCTGTCCATCATAAAAGTGCATCTATCCATCATAAAAGTGCATCTATCCATCATAAAAGTGCATCTATCCATCATAAAAGTGCATCTATCCATCATAAAAGTGCATCTATCCATCATAAAAGTGCATCTGTCCATCATAAAAGTGCATCTATCCATCATAAAAGTGCATCTATCCATCATAAAAGTGCATCTATCCATCATAAAAGTGCATCTATCCATCATAAAAGTGCATCTATCCATCATAAAAGTGCATCTGTCCATCATAAAAGGGCATCTATCCATCATAAAAGTGCATCTATCCATCATAAAAGTGCATCTGTCCATCATAAAAGTGCATCTATCCATCATAAAAGTGCATCTATCCATCATAAAAGTGCATCTGTCCATCATAAAAGTGCATCTGTCCATGATAAAAGTGCATCTATCCATCATAAAAGTGCATCTATCCATCATAAAAGTGCATCTGTCCATGATAAAAGTGCATCTATCCATCATAAAAGTGCATCTATACATGATAAAAGTGCATCTACCCATCATAAAAGTGCATCTATCCATCATAAAAGTGCATCTGTCCATCATAAAAGTGCATCTGTCCATCATAAAAGTGCATCTGTCCATCATAAAAGTGCATCTATCCATCATAAAAGTGCATCTATTCATCATAAAAGTGCATCTGTCCATCATAAAAGTGCATCTATCCATCATAAAAGTGCATCTATCCATCATAAAAGTGCATCTGTCCATCATAAAAGTGCATCTATCCATCATAAAAGTGCATCTATCCATCATAAAAATGCATCTATCCATCATAAAAGTGCATCTATCCATGATAAAAGTGCATCTGTCCATCAAAAAAATGCATCTGTCCATCATAAAAGTGCATCTATCCATCATAAAAGTGCATCTATCCATCATAAAAGTGCATCTGTCCATCATAAAAGTGCATCTGTCCATCATAAAAGTGCATCTGTCCATCATAAAAGTGCATCTATCCATCATAAAAGTGCATCTATTCATCATAAAAGTGCATCTGTCCATCATAAAAGTGCATCTATCCATCATAAAAGTGCATCTATCCATCATAAAAGTGCATCTGTCCATCATAAAAGTGCATCTATCCATCATAAAAGTGCATCTATCCATCATAAAAATGCATCTATCCATCATAAAAGTGCATCTGTGCATCATAAAAGTGCATCTATCCATTATAAAAGTGCATCTATCCATCATAAAAGTGCATCTATCCATTATAAAAGTGCATCTATCCATTATAAAAATGCATCTATCCATCATAAAAGTGCATCTGTGCATCATAAAAGTGCATCTATCCATTATAAAAGTGCATCTATCCATCATAAAAGTGCATCTGTCCATCATAAAAGTGCATCTATCCATCATAAAAGTGCATCTATCCATCATAAAAGTGCATCTATCCATCATAAAAGTGCATCTGTCCATCATAAAAGTGCATCTATCCATTATAAAAATGCATCTATCCATCATAAAAGTGCATCTGTGCATCATAAAAGTGCATCTATCCATTATAAAAGTGCATCTATCCATCATAAAAATGCATCTATCCATTATAAAAGTGCATCTATCCATCATAAAAGTGCATCTGTCCATCATAAAAGTGCATCTATCCATCATAAAAGTGCATCTATCCATTATAAAAGTGCATCTATCCATCATAAAAATGCATCTATCCATTATAAAAGTGCATCTATCCATCATAAAAGTGCATCTGTCCATCATAAAAGTGCATCTATCCATCATAAAAGTGCATCTATCCACTTTTATGATGGACGGATGCACTTTTATGATTCATAGATGAACTTTTATGATTAGAGGCAATTTTATGGACTTCAAAACAGAAACACTCATTCACTGCCATTATAAAGCTTGGAAGAGCCAGGACATTTTTTAATAATAACTCTGATTGTGTTCGTCTGAGAGAAGAGTGTCGTGTACACCTAGGGTGGCTTGAGGGAGAGTAAATCATGGGCTAATGTTCATTTTTGGGTGAATTCTCCCTTTAAATATGTAATTCTGTTGATCAAAGATAAGAGTTTGAGTCTCTGAGCTGAGTGAGTGACTGGAGGCGGGGCTCATTTGCATATTCATAGAACCGCGTATGCTAAATGAGGCAAGGGTGTCGAGTTACATTCAAGCTATTGTAAGGCATGAAGACATTTTGTCAAGGAAAACGCATTTAAATTTTGGAGTTTGCGGGATAACATGATGGTTTCAGCTGGACTGTACGTTGTGTGACTCTGGTGCGCCCTCACCTGCCAGCGGCGGCCCGATGAGCACCGGACAGCACTCCACGATGGTGGTCAGACCCACGGCGCTGGAGAACCTCTGCGGCCCCACCAGGTCCATCAGCGTCTCGAACAGAACCGCGCTCACCATCCCGAAGGCGAAGCCGAAGAACACGGCGTACACCACCATCCCGGTGTAGCTCTGGACCAGCGGGCACAGCAGGTGACACACCCCGTTATACAGCACCGCGAAGCTGAAGAAGTACTGGATCCGGGGCCGCACCCAGCGGGAGTTGGCCAGCAGACCCATCGACGGCCGCGCGAACATGTCCACGAAGGCCAGGATGGACAGCAGGAACGCCGCTTGGTACTCGTCCACGCCGTTGTCTTGAAGTTTAATTCATTTAGAAAGCACATTTAAAAACAGCCACAAACTGACATCTAAGTACAAATCCTAGATATACACACTTAAAGGGGCCGCTTGATTATCGTGATCATGTGTTCATGTGTTCATGTGTTAATGTGTTCATGTGATCATGTGATCATGTGTTCATGTGATCATGTGTTCATGTGTTCATGTGTTCATGTGATCATGTGTTCATGTGATCATGTGTTCATGTGATCATGTGTTCATGTGTTCATGTGATCATGTGTTCATGTGTTCATGTGTTCATGTGTTCATGTGATCATGTGTTCATGTGATCATGTGTTCATGTGTTCATGTGTTCATGTGTTCATGTGTTCATGTGATCATGTGTTCATGTGATCATGTGTTCATTTGATCATGTGTTCATGTGATCATGTGATCATGTGTTCATGTGATCATGTGTTCATGTGTTCATAGTTCATGTGATCATGTGTTCATGTGATCATGTGTTCATGTGTTCATGTGATCATGTGTTCATGTGATCATGTGATCATGTGATCATGTGTTCATGTGTTCATGTGTTCATGTGATCATGCTTTGGGCTGGGCCTCAGTGTGTTTCCACCACAGGTACATGGTTATTTTGAAAAAGAGAGACATTTTCCTTCGTTTGTGCCCTTCGTTTACACGCAAACGGAGAATTCGCCTCTGAAAACGATTCTTTCTAAAAACTCCGGCGAGAGAGGAGATTTTGGAAAACTTTGTTTGCATGTAAACTGAGAATACGGCGTTTTAGCCAGCCGACGTCACAGTACGCGACAGACCCTGCACCTGCGTCCAAAGTGCGACCTTGCGAATCGATTCGTTCGATTGGCTAGCGTGGGCTTGAGCTTGTTACACTGCCACCTACAGGTTTAACAGGCTCGTGGCGGCATACACACACGGGTTCGTGTCTGAAACTGACAGGTGTGCACGACGTTATTTCTGAAAACGGAGAGAGTGAAATGTCCGTTTATGAAAATAACCGGCCGTGTAAACGCAGCACTAATGAAGATCCGGTGAATATCTCCCGCTCAGGAAGTCCTGCTCGCGAGGCACTACTGTTCAAGGTTCAGGAGCTGTCGGGGGCGGGGCTTGTGCGCTGAACATGCTGATTGCTCGAGTTCATGCCGCATTTTGATTGGCTGACTCCCCGCAGCACTTGATCTGTCGCGGTGCGTGCGGGAACGGCTCTGTGCTGTTCACATCAACAATGGAGTTTACAAAGTACGGCCGATGGACCGACGACGAGGTTCAGGCTTTATTACGCTCAAACTCAGAGGATGAAATCCAGCGGGAACTGGGAAGCCGCGCGCAGTCCTGCGTCACCGGATCAATCCGCCTAATCTTCACGATACTTTAGACAGCGACAGGTCTGGGGAGAAACGCTCCTGGGAGAAAGTGTTCGGGTAATATCGGAGTTAATTGCACTAATCATAATTACAGTCACGCTCACTATCTGCAATATCTTTGCATGAAAGTGTCAAGTGTCTGTGTCGTAGGGTTACATTAATGGTGTCTTAATTATTGTGGTTGTGTTGTCATGTGTGGATGCACCGGCACCGTAAGCTTTGCTAATTAACTTCATTGTATAATACATACAGAGGAATTGAATTAAATTGAATTAAAGCACACCCACCTTTAGCGTAGGACGAGAGGAAGACGATGGGCGCGAAGAAGCCCAGGAACATGATGACGTTCCCCGACAGGTATATGAGGAAGCCCCGGTGTTTGAAGAGCGAGAGGTCCAGGTACTTGTTGACGGTCTCCCAGGCCGTGAGCTTCTCCCGGGACGCCGGCTTCTGCGGGACGGGCTGGCTCGGGGCCGCCGGCCCCACCAGGGGCCTCATGAGCGCTCCGGCCACGCAGCAGTTCAGCATCAGCCCGCCCAGGATCAGGAAGCTGCCGCGCCAGCCGTACTCGTTGATCAGGTACTGGTTCAGCGGCGCCAGCGTGCTGAGGAACACCGGGCTGCCCGCCATCGCCAGGCCGTTCGCGATCGGACGCTTCTTGTAGAAGTAGCGGCCGATCATCGTCAGCGCCGGCTGCAGGTTAAACGCCAGACCGAAGCCTGAGAGAGAGAGTGTGTGAGAGAGTGTGTGTGAGTGAGTGTGTGAGAGAGAGTGTGTGTGTGTGAGAGAGAGAGAGAGAGAGAGAGAGAGAGAGAGAGAGAGAGAGACTTTGACTTTTAAAACCCTTTTAATTTACCCCATTTTCCAGAACATTACAGAGCTAATATACAAAACATAAAAAATAAAAATAAAAAAAATGGTAATTTTACCAATTAAAAAACAAATTTCCAAACTCACTAATTATCACTAAAGCATCTTTCACGCCCCACCTCATTGTAAAAAAAGGTACATTATCAATTTGTTTGTAATATGCAAATTCAATAGCAACCCTAAATTCTACCAATGATTTAAAAAGTACCAACAAATCAACATCTTGAGCAGCATTTTTACATTGATGTGTTTTCAGGATTGCTAACTTGGCTTGTATGGCGTTATTATCCTGTCTAATGTCGAGAGCGCATTATTGTAGCGCGAAAGTACATTAATATTATGCGCGAGCGTGAATCTCTCTGCTCGCGCGCGGAATATGATGTGCGCGAGCGTGAATCTCTCTGCTCGCGCGCGGAATATGATGTGCCCAGCGCAAATCTCTCTGCTCGCGCGCGGGAACTGGGCACGCGCTCTCAGATACACTTCTCTTGTAAGAGTTCTCTCTCTGGGCTGAGTGAGCTCGCTGCCTCGCTCAGAGAATATGCCTGCACTTAAAACGTGTTCAGTGCAATCGCGAATTGCTCCTCTTCCCCAGCTAACAATTTTAGGTTATAAGAACGTTTTCATAACGTTCCCATTAAGTTATAAAAACGTTATTTCTGAATGTTCTAGGGAATTTCAAAAAGTCCAGTTTTTTAGACGTTGTATTAACGTTATTTCTTGGTTATAAGACCGTTCAATTCTCCCGTTATGTAAACAGTATTAATGTTATTTCCTGGTTATAATAACGTTAGAACGTTCAATTCTCCCTTTATATAAACGTTGTATTAACGTTCTTGCTTGGTTATAAGAAGTTATTCAAACGTTCAATTCTCCCATTATATAAACGTTCTCTTAATGTTTTTCTAAGATAATGAAAAACGTTTCATTCATAACAAGGTAGCCTATAATAGGCCTATATGAAGAACCTAAAACAAGAACTTTCAGATTTTAAAATTAAGATAAAAATTTTAAAAAAGACCCATGAATCATGTCTATAATATGTGTAATGTAGTCCACTGAAGTCGAGTTGAATTGAACCCAAGTAGGCCTATAGTTTATTCCAATAAACCGATTTGGGTTGAAGTGACCATATGAAATTAACATGAACATAAACTTGGAAATTGTTGTATAAATGAGCTATATAAATTAAATTAACTTTAACTTGTGGATGTCATTGGTTGTTTTTGGTCATAATCCTTGTCCTTGTGTTCCCATTGTCTCTTGTCTAGCTTTGTTCCCTGTACCATTGTTGGTGATTCTATGTTTAGTCCAAGTGTATGTTCATGTTAATTTCATATGGTCACTTCAACCCAAATCGGTTTACTGGAATAAACTATAGGCCTACTTCGGTTCAATTCAACTCGACTTCAGTGGACTACATTACACATATTGTAGACATGATTCATGGGTCTTTTTTTTTTTAATTTTAGGTTCTTCATATAGGCTAGGCCTATTATATAGGCTACCTTGTTATATAAAAAACATTAAGAAAGGTTTTAATAATTATTAAAACATTTCTTAATGTTTTTTTTTTTTATTGAATGAAACGTTTTTCATTATCTTAGAAAAACATTAAGAGAAGGTTTATATAATGGGAGAATTGAACGTTTGAATAACGTTCTTATAACCAAACAAGAACGTTAATACAACGTTTATATAAAGGGAGAATTGAACGTTCTTATAACCAAGAAATAACGTTAATACAACGTCTAAAAAACTGGACTTTTTGAAATTCCCTAGAACATTCAGAAATAACGTTTTTATAACTTAATGGGAACGTTATGAAAACGTTCTTATAACCTAAAATTGTTAGCTGGGGAAGAGGAGCAATTCGCGATTGCACTGAACACGTTTTAAGTGCAGGCATATTCTCTGAGCGAGGCAGCGAGCTCACTCAGCCCAGAGAGAGAACTCTTACAAGAGAAGTGTATCTGAGAGCGCGTGCCCAGTTCCCGCGCGCGAGCAGAGAGATTTGCGCTGGGCACATCATATTCCGCGCGCGAGCAGAGAGATTCACGCTCGCGCATAATATTAATGTACTTTCGCGCTACAATAATGCGCTCTCGACATCTGACAGGATAATAACGCCAT
>NW_026607038.1:437500-440000 GCF_029890125.1 Rhinichthys klamathensis goyatoka | reverse complement strand
GACACTGAAGACTGGAGTAATGATGCTGAAAATTCAGCTTTGATCACAGGAATAAATTACACTTTACTGTATATTCACATAGAAAACAGATGATTTACATTAGAATAATATTTCACTGTTTTACTGTTTTTTTTAATCAAATAAACGCAGCCTCGGTGAGCAGAAGAGACTTCTTTTTAAAAAAAACATTAAAAATCTGTATATAGTGTGTGTGAAGCTGAGTGAGACCCGCATACACACATTCCTGTGAGTGGGTCAAAGGTCAGGCCGTGTTTAACGGGTTGAATGGGAGGAAGGACCCGCTGACTGTGTTCTCCAGGGCTTTGAAGGTCTTCGAGACGAGAAGTTCAAAAACAAGATCCAGTTCCCAGACTTCAGAGGAACAATAGCCGTCTCCACCTGTGCTTGATGTCGCAGGAACATCTGAGATATCATAACAGAAACGCACATAATGTACACACGTACACCGCACACTGGAGCCTGTAGAGCTCTTGATCATATTCATAATCATATCTGATGATCACATGACCAGCGTCTGATCCGGAGTTTACACTCGTTTATCAAGCTAAAGTCTTTTAGTTTAAACGTCCTTCAATCAGCACTGCAAGTAAACGTGGGAATAACTCTGATATTGTTAGTAATATTTCAGCCGGACTGAAGCTGGTTTATCGATTATCATTTATTATAAAAATCACGAGTATCAAATATGATCATCAGGCTTTTAAGGAAGGGTTATTAGTTCATCTCTCAATCATTATTGTATTGCATTGCATGTTTGAAAACTGGAAAATCATTTACTAAGACACATTATAGGCAGATATTGATATATGTTTTATGTAAGTATCTTCTGTACTGTTGTAAAGATCTCATTGATTCAAGCATTTTTGCATAAAATTGAACATTTTGGCTGATGCCGATAATTCTTCATAGAAGACGAAAATAATCCATTATTTATCAGCTTTAATATATCGGCCACATTTTCTTATTGGACTGATAACGATAATAACATTAAAAATGAACATGATACGCATCACCGCCGATACGGTCCCTAATATTCTCATGATGTAATATGTAAATATGATGCAAAACAAAACACATGCCATTTTTTCTTTTCTTTTGTCTGAAGGTTCAATAAACTGGCATTCAAACGAAAACTATGAGGTCACATGACAGGGTTGTTATTCAGGGTCATTATCGCGACCTTTGACCTTCTTCTGGAGAACACACTCCTCCCTGGTCCTGATGAACCCTTACACTGCATGTCTCAGGCTTACAGTGGAAAACATGTGTTAATAGTTGATATATATTCTACTATGATCTTGTTTTGAGGTGTTTTACAGGAAAAGGGCCAGATGTGTGTGTCAGGATCTGGTGTCTCACGGTGTGTGTGTGTGTTCAGAGATGATCTGGTATCTCGCAGTGTGTGTGTGTCAGTGTGTGTGTGTCAGTGTGTGTGTGTGTGTGTGTTTGTGTGTGTGTGTGGGTGTGTGTGTGTGTGTGTGTGTGTTCAGAGATGATCTGGTATCTCGCAGTGTGTGTGTGTCACTGTGTGTGTCAGTGTGTGTGTGTGTGTGTGTTTGTGTGTGTGTGTGTGTGTGTGTGTGTGTGTGTCAGTGTGTGTGTGTGTGTGTTTGTGTGTGTGTGTGGGTGTGTGTGTGTGTGTTCAGAGATGATCTGGTATCTCGCAGTGTGTGTGTGTCACTGTGTGTGTCAGTGTGTGTGTGTGTGTGTGTTTGTGTGTGTGTGTGTGTGTGTTCAGAGATGATCTGGTATCTCGCAGTGTGTGTGTGTCAGTGTGTGTGTGTGTGTGTGTGTGTGTGTGTTCAGAGATGATCTGGTATCTCACGGTGTGTGTGTGTGTGTGTTGTAAAGATAAACAAATGCCCGGGCGTCTCCGTCAGGACTCAGCGTGAGCCGTGGCTGCTGTGCTTCACTCTTCCCACCGCTAACACACACACACACACACACACACACACACACACACTTTAACTGGAATAACACTTTAACTGACATCTTATTTTTTTTACTTGTTGCCAATGCAATATTTCTCATTTTCATCTAGTTAAAGTAGAAGTACTACACTTTATTTTAAGGTGTCAGTGTTACAGTGTAATTATACATTAAGTACTGAGTAATATTAATTAACAACATGTGCTTACTATAAGGGTTTGGTTGAGGGTTAGTTGCATGTAATTATGCATAATTTACTGTTATTACTATAGTAAGTAGATGTAACACGGACCCTAAAATGAACCTAAAATCCCACAGCTCAACACACACACACACACAGTTTGAGACTCAGTGTGTTTCTGTCAGATAATGTAATAATATCAGATAACACTATATTACATTATTGCGAGGTCCAATGACTCCATTCGTGTCCTACTGTGAACATTATTAAATATGCACATCATAAACACACATCACGCACGCTGAGTATACAGGCACGTGACCCGCTGGAGTGACCCAGATGAGCCAAACCCGCTTACAGCATCAAAGC
>NW_026607038.1:377500-432500 GCF_029890125.1 Rhinichthys klamathensis goyatoka | reverse complement strand
GTGTTCTCTGTGTTCATGTGTTTGTGTTCTCTGTGTTCATGTGTTTGTGTTATCTGTGTTCATGTGTGTGTGTGTTCTCTGTGTTCATGTGTTTGTGTGTTTGTGTTCTCTGTGTTCATGTGTTTGTGTGTTTGTGTTATCTGTGTTCATGTGTGTGTGTGTGTGTTCTCTGTGTTCATGTGTTTGTGTGTTTGTGTTCTCTGTGTTCATGTGTTTGTGTGTTTGTGTTATCTGTGTTCATGTGTGTGTGTGTTCTCTGTGTTCATGTGTTTGTGTGTTTGTGTGTTTGTGTTCTCTGTGTTCATGTGTTTGTGTGTGTTCTCTGTGTTCATGTGTTTGTGTGTTTGTGTTCTCTGTGTTCATGTGTTTGTGTGTTTGTGTTATCTGTGTTCATGTGTGTGTGTGTTCTCTGTGTTCATGTGTTTGTGTGTTTGTGTGTTTGTGTTCTCTGTGTTCATGTGTTTGTGTGTTTGTGTTCTCTGTGTTCATGTGTTTGTGTTATCTGTGTTCATGTGTGTGTGTGTTCTCTGTGTTCATGTGTTTGTGTGTTTGTGTTCTCTGTGTTCATGTGTTTGTGTGTTTGTGTTCTCTGTGTTCATGTGTTTGTGTGTGTTCTCTGTGTTCATGTGTTTGTGTGTTTGTGTGTTTGTGTTCTCTGTGTTCATGTGTTTGTGTGTTTGTGTTCTCTGTGTTCATGTGTTTGTGTGTTTGTGTTATCTGTGTTCATGTGTGTGTGTGTTCTCTGTGTTTGTGTGTTTGTGTGTTTGTGTTCTCTGTGTTCATGTGTTTGTGTGTTTGTGTTCTCTGTGTTCATGTGTTTGTGTTATCTGTGTTCATGTGTGTGTGTGTGTGTTCTCTGTGTTCATGTGTTTGTGTGTTTGTGTTCTCTGTGTTCATGTGTTTGTGTGTTTGTGTTCTCTCTGTTCATGTGTGTGTGTGTGTTCTCTGTGTTCATGTGTTTGTGTGTTCTCTGTGTTCATGTGTTTGTGTTCTCTGTTCATATGTGTGTGTGTGTGTGTGTTCTCTGTGTTCATGTGTTTGTGTTCTCTGTGTTCATGTGTTTGTGTGTTCTCTGTGTTCATGTGTTTGTGTGTTTGTGCTCTCTGTGTTCATGTGTTTGTGTTCTCTCTGTTCATGTGTGTGTGTGTTCTCTGTGTTCATGTGTTTGTGTTCTCTGTGTTCATGTGTTTGTGTTCTCTGTTCATGTGTGTGTGTGTGTGTTCTCTGTGTTCATGTGTTTGTGTGTTCTCTGTGTTCATGTGTTTGTGTTCTCTGTGTTCATGTGTTTGTGTTCTCTGTGTTCATGTGTGTGTGTGTTCTCTGTGTTCATGTGTGTGTGTTCTCTCTGTTCATGTGTTTGTGTTCTCTCTGTTCATGTGTGTGTGTGTTCTCTGTGTTCATGTGTTTGTGTTCTCTCTGTTCATGTGTGTGTGTGTTCTCTGTGTTCATGTGTTTGTGTGTTTGTGTTCTCTGTGTTCTTTGTGTTCATGTGTTTGTGTTCTCTCTGTTCATGTGTGTGTGTGTGTTCTCTGTGTTCATGTGTTCATGTGTTTGTGTTCTCTGTGTTCATGTGTGTGTGTGTGTTCTCTGTGTTCATGTGTTCATGTGTTTGTGTTCTCTGTGTTCATGTGTTTGTGTTCTCTGTGTTCATGTGTGTGTGTGTTCTCTGTGTTCATGTGTGTGTGTGTGTTCTCTGTGTTCTCTGTGTTCATGTGTTTGTGTTCTCTGTGTTCTCTGTGTTCTCTGTGTTCATGTGTTTGTGTTCTCTCTGTTCATGTGTGTGTGTGTTCTCTGTGTTCATGTGTTTGTGTGTTTGTGTTATCTGTGTTCATGTGTTTGTGTGTGTTCTCTGTGTTCATGTGTTTGTGTGTTTGTGTTATCTGTGTTCATGTGTTTGTGTGTGTTCTCTGTGTTCATGTGTTTGTGTGTTTGTGTGTTTGTGTTCTCTGTGTTCATGTGTTTGTGTGTTTGTGTTATCTGTGTTCATGTGTGTGTGTGTGTGTGTTCTCTGTGTTCATGTGTTTGTATGTTTGTGTTCTCTGTGTTCATGTGTTTGTGTGTTTGTGTTCTCTGTGTTCATGTGTTTGTGTTATCTGTGTTCATGTGTGTGTGTGTGTTCTCTGTGTTCATGTGTTTGTGTGTTTGTGTGTTTGTGTTCTCTGTGTTCATGTGTTTGTGTGTTTGTGTTCTCTGTGTTCATGTGTTTGTGTGTGTTCTCTGTGTTCATGTGTTTGTGTGTTTGTGTGTTTGTGTTCTCAGTGTTCATGTGTTTGTGTGTTTGTGTTCTCTGTGTTCATGTGTTTGTGTGTTTGTGTTATCTGTGTTCATGTGTGTGTGTGTGTTCTCTGTGTTCATGTGTTTGTGTGTTTGTGTTCTCTGTGTTCATGTGTTTGTGTGTTTGTGTTCTCTGTGTTCATGTGTTATCTGTGTTCATGTGTGTGTGTGTTCTCTGTGTTCATGTGTTTGTGTGTTTGTGTTCTCTGTGTTCATGTGTTTGTGTGTTTGTGTTCTCTCTGTTCATGTGTGTGTGTGTGTTCTCTGTGTTCATGTGTTTGTGTGTTCTCTGTGTTCATGTGTTTGTGTTCTCTGTTCATATGTGTGTGTGTGTTCTCTGTGTTCATGTGTTTGTGTTCTCTGTGTTCATGTGTTTGTGTGTTCTCTGTGTTCATGTGTTTGTGTGTTTGTGCTCTCTGTGTTCATGTGTTTGTGTTCTCTCTGTTCATGTGTGTGTGTGTTCTCTGTGTTCATGTGTTTGTGTGTTTGTGTTCTCTGTGTTCATGTGTTTGTGTTCTCTGTTCATGTGTGTGTGTGTGTGTGTGTGTGTTCTCTGTGTTCATGTGTTTGTGTGTTCTCTGTGTTCATGTGTTTGTGTGTTTGTGTTCTCTGTGTTCATGTGTTTGTGTTCTCTGTGTTCATGTGTGTGTGTGTTCTCTGTGTTCATGTGTGTGTGTTCTCTCTGTTCATGTGTTTGTGTTCTCTCTGTTCATGTGTGTGTGTGTTCTCTGTGTTCATGTGTTTGTGTTCTCTCTGTTCATGTGTGTGTTCTCTGTGTTCATGTGTTTGTGTTCTCTGTGTTCTTTGTGTTCATGTGTTTGTGTTCTCTCTGTTCATGTGTTTGTGTGTTCTCTGTGTTCATGTGTTCATGTGTTTGTGTTCTCTGTGTTCATGTGTGTGTGTGTTCTCTGTGTTCATGTGTTCATGTGTTTGTGTGTTCTCTGTGTTCATGTGTTTGTGTGTTCTCTGTGTTCATGTGTTTGTGTGTTCTCTGTGTTCATGTGTTTGTGTGTTCTCTGTGTTCATGTGTTTGTGTTCTCTGTGTTCATGTGTTTGTGTGTTCTCTGTGTTCATGTGTTTGTGTGTTTGTGCTCTCTGTGTTCATGTGTTTGTGTTCTCTCTGTTCATGTGTGTGTGTGTGTTCTCTGTGTTCATGTGTTTGTGTGTTTGTGTTCTCTGTGTTCATGTGTTTGTGTTCTCTGTTCATGTGTGTGTGTGTGTGTGTTCTCTGTGTTCATGTGTTTGTGTGTTCTCTGTGTTCATGTGTTTGTGTGTTTGTGTTCTCTGTGTTCATGTGTTTGTGTTCTCTGTGTTCATGTGTGTGTGTGTTCTCTGTGTTCATGTGTGTGTGTTCTCTCTGTTCATGTGTTTGTGTTCTCTCTGTTCATGTGTGTGTGTGTTCTCTGTGTTCATGTGTTTGTGTTCTCTCTGTTCATGTGTGTGTGTGTTCTCTGTGTTCATGTGTTTGTGTGTTTGTGTTCTCTGTGTTCATGTGTGTGTGTGTTCTCTGTGTTCTTTGTGTTCATGTGTTTGTGTTCTCTCTGTTCATGTGTTTGTGTTCTCTGTGTTCATGTGTGTGTGTGTTCTCTGTGTTCATGTGTGTGTGTTCTCTCTGTTCATGTGTTTGTGTTCTCTCTGTTCATGTGTGTGTGTGTTCTCTGTGTTCATGTGTTTGTGTTCTCTCTGTTCATGTGTGTGTGTGTTCTCTGTGTTCATGTGTTTGTGTGTTTGTGTTCTCTGTGTTCATGTGTGTGTGTGTTTTCTGTGTTCTTTGTGTTCATGTGTTTGTGTTCTCTCTGTTCATGTGTGTGTGTGTGTGTGTGTGTTCTCTGTGTTCTTTGTGTTCATGTGTTTGTGTTCTCTCTGTTCATGTGTTTGTGTGTTCTCTGTGTTCATGTGTGTGTGTGTTCTCTGTGTTCATGTGTTTGTGTGTTTGTGTTCTCTGTGTTCTTTGTGTTCATGTGTTTGTGTTCTCTCTGTTCATGTGTTTGTGTGTTCTCTGTGTTCATGTGTTCATGTGTTTGTGTGTTCTCTGTGTTCATGTGTTTGTGTGTTCTCTGTGTTCATGTGTTTGTGTGTTCTCTGTGTTCATGTGTTTGTGTGTTCTCTGTGTTCATGTGTTTGTGTGTTCTCTGTGTTCATGTGTTTGTGTGTTCTCTGTGTTCATGTGTTTGTGTGTTCTCTGTGTTCATGTGTTTGTGTGTTCTCTCTGTTCATGTGTGTGTGTGTTCTCTGTGTTCATGTGTTTGTGTGTTTGTGTTCTCTGTGTTCTTTGTGTTCATGTGTTTGTGTTCTCTCTGTTCATGTGTGTGTGTGTTCTCTGTGTTCATGTGTTTGTGTGTTTGTGTTCTCTGTGTTCATGTGTTTGTGTGTTCTCTGTGTTCATGTGTTTGTGTGTTCTCTGTGTTCATGTGTTTGTGTTCTCTCTGTTCATGTGTGTGTGTGTTCTCTGTGTTCATGTGTTTGTGTTCTCTCTGTTCATGTGTGTGTGTGTTCTCTGTGTTCATGTGTTTGTGTTCTCTCTGTTCATGTGTGTGTGTGTTCTCTGTGTTCATGTGTTTGTGTGTTTGTGTTCTCTGTGTTCATGTGTGTGTGTGTTTTCTGTGTTCTTTGTGTTCATGTGTTTGTGTTCTCTCTGTTCATGTGTATGTGTGTTCTCTGTGTTCTCTGTGTTCATGTGTTTGTGTTCTCTCTGTTCATGTGTGTGTGTGTTCTCTGTGTTCATGTGTTTGTGTGTTTGTGTTCTCTGTGTTCATGTGTGTGTGTGTTTTCTGTGTTCTTTGTGTTCATGTGTTTGTGTTCTCTCTGTTCATGTGTGTTTGTGTTCTCTGTGTTCTTTGTGTTCATGTGTTTGTGTTCTCTCTGTTCATGTGTTTGTGTGTTCTCTGTGTTCATGTGTTCATGTGTTTGTGTGTTCTCTGTGTTCATGTGTTTGTGTGTTCTCTGTGTTCATGTGTTTGTGTGTTCTCTGTGTTCATGTGTTTGTGTGTTCTCTGTGTTCATGTGTTTGTGTGTTCTCTGTGTTCATGTGTTTGTGTGTTCTCTGTGTTCATGTGTTTGTGTGTTCTCTGTGTTCATGTGTTTGTGTGTTCTCTCTGTTCATGTGTGTGTGTGTTCTCTGTGTTCATGTGTTTGTGTGTTTGTGTTCTCTGTGTTCTTTGTGTTCATGTGTTTGTGTTCTCTCTGTTCATGTGTGTGTGTGTTCTCTGTGTTCATGTGTTTGTGTGTTTGTGTTCTCTGTGTTCTTTGTGTTCATGTGTTTGTGTTCTCTCTGTTCATGTGTGTGTGTGTTCTCTGTGTTCATGTGTTTGTGTGTTTGTGTTCTCTGTGTTCATGTGTTTGTGTGTTCTCTGTGTTCATGTGTTTGTGTGTTCTCTGTGTTCATGTGTTTGTGTTCTCTCTGTTCATGTGTGTGTGTGTTCTCTGTGTTCATGTGTTTGTGTTCTCTCTGTTCATGTGTTTGTGTGTTCTCTGTGTTCATGTGTTTGTGTGTTTGTGTTCTCTGTGTTCATGTGTTTGTGTGTTCTCTGTGTTCATGTGTTTGTGTGTTCTCTGTGTTCATGTGTTTGTGTGTTTGTGTTCTCTGTGTTCTTTGTGTTCATGTGTGTGTGTGTTCTCTGTGTTCTCTCTGTTCATGTGTGTGTGTGTTCTCTGTGTTCATGTGTGTGTGTGTTCTCTGTGTTCATGTGTTCATGTGTTTGTGTTCTCTGTGTTCATGTGTTTGTGTGTTCTCTGTGTTCATGTGTTTGTGTGTTCTCTGTGTTCATGTGTTTGTGTGTTCTCTGTGTTCATGTGTTTGTGTTCTCTCTGTTCATGTGTGTGTGTGTTCTCTGTGTTCATGTGTTTGTGTGTTTGTGTTCTCTGTGTTCATGTGTTTGTGTGTTCTCTGTGTTAATGTGTTTGTGTTCTCTCTGTTCATGTGTGTGTGTGTGTTCTCTGTGTTCATGTGTGTGTGTGTTCTCTCTGTTCATGTGTTCATGTGTTTGTGTTCTCTGTGTTCATGTGTTTGTGTGTTCTCTGTGTTCATGTGTTTGTGTGTTCTCTGTGTTCATGTGTTTGTGTGTTCATGTGTTTGTGTTCTCTCTGTTCATGTGTGTGTGTGTTCTCTGTGTTCATGTGTTTGTGTGTTTGTGTTCTCTGTGTTCATGTGTTTGTGTGTTCTCTGTGTTCATGTGTTTGTGTTCTCTCTGTTCATGTGTGTGTGTGTTCTCTGTGTTCATGTGTGTGTGTGTTCTCTGTGTTCATGTGTTTGTGTGTTTGTGTTCTCTGTGTTCTTTGTGTTCATGTGTTTGTGTGTTCTCTCTGTTCATGTGTGTGTGTGTTCTCTGTGTTCATGTGTGTGTGTGTTCTCTGTGTTCATGTGTTCATGTGTGTGTGTTCTCTGTGTTCATGTGTTTGTGTTCTCTGTGTTAATGTGTGTTTGTGTTCTCTGTGTTAATGTGTGTTTGTGTTCTCTGTGTTCATGTGTTTGTGTGTGTGTGTGTGTGTGTGTTCTCTCTGTTCATGTGTTTGTGTTCTCTCTGTTCATGTGTGTGTGTGTGTTCTCTGTGTTCATGTCATAAATAAACAATATCAAAGTTATTCTCATGTTTACTTGATAAAATCAGGTCAGATTTCAAGTCACATTTATATATATAACGCTTTTTACAACACATATTGCATCAAAGCAGCTTCACAGTGAAACAGGAAAATAATACAAGAAGTTTCTAGAAGAAAACCGTCCTCCTGCAGTACGGCAGATCAGGAGTGGAGGAACCCTCGGGGGAACCCAGACTCCGTCTCAGATCCTCTGGCCAACAGCAGCAGTGATCAGGAGCATTACAGGTCAGAGGTCAGAGGTCAGACTGGACCCGGTTCCGCCGGGATGGAGGCGAGTGTGGAGGGGATCAGCTGTTTGACAGGACATTTGTACTATTAAACTAAACTTGATAAAAGAGTCTAAACTCACAGAAGGACTGATGATATGATCATCAGATATGAATATGATACAGGAGCTTTATGGGTTAATGCCTCGTGTTAGTGATTCTTGGCTGAAC
The DNA here is from genome assembly GCF_029890125.1 of Rhinichthys klamathensis goyatoka. NCBI lineage: Eukaryota > Metazoa > Chordata > Actinopteri > Cypriniformes > Leuciscidae > Rhinichthys > Rhinichthys klamathensis. Next base: position 425,190 of record NW_026607038.1, on the reverse strand, counting down.
AAACGGCAGTAAGTGCAGTTCCAGAATACCCAGAATGCCCTGCTCCTCCACAGACCGCAGATATACCTGCAGGAATGAGTGTGTGTGTGTCTCCGCACAGAATCGGCCCTTCTTCCACTCGTAAACCCCGTCAGCTGTCAAACACACGGCCATGTTTGTGCAGGCGGACACGAGCCAACGGAGCAGTGCATGCTGGGAAGACGGGGTTTCTGCTATTCTGAGTATAAAGACTGGAATCTGTCCACGACCCGAGACTCAGGACTCGTTTAAGAGGCTGATCTTTTACACTAGAGATATTACATTCAGATGTTACGTCGTCAATAGACACTCGTGTTGGGCGTAACACTTGAGATAATCAGATTTAATGCATTACTTTTACATTTAACGTTGGGTTAAAAATGTAATTAAGAAATGTAACCCAACGGCTGGGTTTATCCATATTCGACCCAAAGTTGGTTTGAAACAACCCAGCATTTTTTAGGACATTCGCATATTTCAAATAAATAAATAACAACAACACAACCATTATAAATTATTTATCTAGTATAATAAATATAAATAATATATTTATTTAATACGTTTTTAAGAATTGCTTGCAAGCAAGATAAAATACACCTACATTTCTTTTTTTAAATCAATGCTTAGTAAGTTGTTGTGTTTAATAATAGATGATTAGATTCGAGCCGAACCGGACGATCATTAGCTCGAGGCCATAATCATGATTAGAAATTAAAGCAAATGCCGTTTGCTTAATAAGAATTGATTTCTGTCTCTTTGTCCTTCTGATTATGTAGGACAATCAAATATTCAATCCAACCACTAACCTACTTATAATTCATAATGATCGTGGAAACGTGTCATGATTCCTGGATAATGAACTAAGATTGTTCCTGTAAAGGGTTTAATGGAAACATACTTTTCTGATGGGTTTAAGAAATAAAGCTCGTTCACACCTTATTATACAGGAACATGTTTTACTCATGTTTTAAGGGCCAAAATCCTCTCTTTTTCTTTCTCATTAAATAAATTAAACGTTTTTATACGTTCAAGTGATTTCATGCAAGCTGCTGAAATCATAAATAATGACATACTGCGTCAAAATTGACATACTGAGACATTAAAAGTCAAAATTGTGAGTCAAATTTAACAAAAATTTGAAATTATGACATACTAAGTCATAATTATGAGATGAAAAGTCAAATTTGTGACAGTAAAAGTAAAAATGATGACAAAAATGTGAAATTATGAGTTGAATTTTGAGATGAAAAGTCGAAATTATGACTTAAAAAGTCAAATTATGACATTAAAAGTCAAACATATGATATACTAAGTCATAATTATGACACAAAGCACGAAAGTTCAAAATTGTGACATAAAAGTCGAAATTCTGCCTGAAAAACTCCTGATTATGAAATAAAAACGCTAAATGATACGGAGCCCCTAAAGAGACATGGTAAAAGAAAACAAATATTTGTCAGTGCTTTTGCGTTCTCTCGCAAAATGTTTTGATAAGCGTCTCTGTCTGTCTGTACTACATTACCCAGAATCCCTCTCGCTGTTCGGCCCACGGGAGCGCGCGCCGCGGAATGCTGCTCTGATTCCAGCGCGCGGTGGAAAAAAGTTCCTCAGAGATGGAGCGGTTGGTGAGGCGCTGATTTATGCACTTTTATTCATGATATTAAACGCGAAAAGAGAGTTCAATTGACGCGGATCTGCTAAGATCTTTGTTCTCTTTCACATTCGTGCGGAATTTAAACTTTTAAGGATCGATTTTGTGGACTTTTTGTTAGTTTTGTTGTTGTGGGTGAAAATGCCGCAGCCCGCTCGCGCCGTGAGCTTCGCGCTGCTTGTGTTTCACCTCACGGGATTTAAAGCGCTTCACGGAGACTCGGAACCGGACCCGGACCCCTGCCCATCCGTGTGCTCGTGTGTGGGACCCCTCGCCGACTGCAGTGCACTGAAACACGGCATGATCTCGGAGCGGCTGCCCGCGCGGATCAGGCGCCTGTGAGTGTGTTTTTACCTCAGATCCTTTGTGTGTCTCTCGATCAAACACGATAAAAACATTAGTTTAAATATGGGGAAAACACACAAGGTGGAGAATGAGAACACTAACAGTGTGCGGACCGTTTATAGACCACTGAAGTGAAAAACAACTAAAACAAACAAGGCTGAAACTAGGATAAACAAACTTTTCTCCGTCTAAACAGTGACAGTGATAGTTGAGTTAGTTTGATCGATTTTCCTCGTGTGTGTGTGTGTGTGTTAGTGTGTGTGAGAGAGAGGGAGAGTGTTTGTGTGTGAGAGAGAGTGTCTGTGATAGTGTCTGTGATAGAGTGTGTATATGAGTGTGTGTGTATGTATGTATGAGAGAGTGTCTGTGAGAGAGTGTGTGTGTGTGTGTCTGTGTGAGAAAGTGCCTGTGTGTGTCTGTATATCTTTGTGTGTGTGTGTGTGTGTGTGTGTTCAGTTTAAGGCCCAAAGAATCTAATCTAAACCTCGATATTACCCAAACATTTTCTCTTGATCTATTTATAAGATCAGGCAGATTCTTAAAGAGAGAGAAATAAAGTCATATTTTCATCAACATAATAATATTACCATGATGATTTATTGTGAGAACTGAATCCTCCAGACCTCTGAAAGCTTTAGCTGGACTTTATTTGCTTGTGTTATTTTATTAAGAACAAACACTTTGTAATTAAACAGGCTTTACTCATTTCTCCTCATGTAACTCAGGACTGTGTGATGCCATGGACCCTTAAATATGATGTGTTACTTTCCTATATATATTCATAAAGACTCATTTACACAGTTATAAATGTGTGCTGGAAAATATTTACACATGTCTATTATTCAGTTTCTACTCATCATTAGTTTACTGTTCAACTATCCTTACATTACAGACCAGAAAACAGTGATGTCAAATTATGTCAATGCTGATATATTTATTTTTGGGATGTGAAGCGATTAATCGCTTGTTTACATAATATATGTGTGTATACCATGTGTAATTATATTGCACACACATGCATGTAGCCTATATATTTAAGAAAAATGTGTTATTTATATATAATTTTTTATATATATAAAGTAAATAAATATACAGTATGCAAATATGTTTTAAATATATATAGGCTACATGCATGTGTGTGTATTTATTTAATATTTATACAAAATAATTATACACAGCACACACACATATATTATGTAAACACAAACTTTTTTTTGGTTGCGATTAATCGTGATTAATCGTTTAACAGCCCTAATTTATTTATAAATATTGTGTTTATTACTGAACTTGCGTCCCAGTTTGAAACCGCTTGGTTCATAAAGTGAGGGATGAAAGTGAGCGGTGTTGGTGTGTGAGAGTTATGATCGGTGTGTTCATAAAGTGAGCGGTGTTGGTGTGTTTCAGGCCCTCAGGAGCCGATGCTCACACACTCACACACACACACACACACACACACACACTGCACATGTTCAGGCGTCACACTGCTGGAGCTTTTGTTTTCCCCAGGCCCATTATTTCTGCTGAATTAGCAGCTAAACCCAGCCAGAGATGGAAGCCATTAAGAGCCTGTGTGTGTGTGTGTGTGTGTGTGTGTGTGTGTGTGTTAGAGAGAGAGAGAGAGCGAGGCCTGGAGTCTTTGGCTGTGAACTCTCGCTGCCAGAATGGAAAAATAGAAGGAAAAAAAGCTTTTCATGATTTACATCTGGAAAGATCCGGGTGTTTTCAGTGCCGGAGCGTTTGAGACGCCAGCAGTTTTACACCGTCAAATTCATACTGGAAAATTGACAAAATCGTTATAAATATGAGTGAAGAACTAAACGTTAGCATTATCTGCAGTGCTGTGTGTTTGTTAGCGTTAACATGTGGTGTTTATCGGCACGTTTTATGTTGGAAATTATTATTAATTCAGCTTGATAGCATGTTGGTGAACAGTACTATGGGAATATTGTGGACGTGAATATGATAATTGTATAATTATCATCACTATACCATATTTTTTAAACCGTTATTGAACTGAATTGGTCTGAATAATGACACTATTGTGTTTAACAGCAGAATCAAATAAATAAAAAAGTTTGTGTTTACATAATATACATGTGTGTACTGTGTATAATTATTTTGTATATATCAATAAATACACATCAGGGCTCCAGACTAACTTTTTTCACCTCCGTCCTGAAACCGTCCTGATAAACAATTTGAACCGTCCTAAAGTGAATGTCAACCGTCCCAAAATGAAAATATTGTTTCTGTACTTTATCATCTATAGTATATAGATATATATTATATTTAGTTAGCTCCATTCAAAGTAGTTATCTGTAAATAGGTAAAAAACAGATTAAATAAAAAATAAAAGGAGTTAAATGCTTTTTTGTATTCATGCAGAACAATTTTTTTTTTTTTTTACATGGTTGGATTAAACAATAACAAATAAATACTGGTGACTACATCTCAAAGTGGTAATATGTCATAGCTGATCATCTGGAAATGTGTTATTAAGGGAAAGGGCTTTAAAAAGTGTAATATGACTTCTCTAGAACACAGAATTAGGGGGAAAATCTGTGTCTCCGTCTCAGTCTTTGTCCTGACTGGGGTCTTTGTGCCGGAGAAAACATTAACCTGTTAATATGAATGATTTTAAAGTTTGAAAATGCAATACAGATACAGATTTAACTACTGTGACTTAAAAAATATCTTAAAATTAAATAAAACCACTTTTCCTAGAGTAGAACACAGTCTTCTTTCCAATTAATGATATATGCATTCTTTTTAACTTGCATACATCATTCTTTATTTTTTCAAGCAGCAGACATATTTATTTGTATGAATTCAATATTATGAATCCTTATTAAAGCTATTAACGAGCAGTGAATGCTTTTCTCTTTTTCTTTTGTTGCTTGATCAATATTAAGGACACAGACCGCATTAGGTTTATTGCCACTGTCACTTTAAGACGTCGGATCATGTCCAATGACATGCTGATCCACTGATGCACATCCGATACACTCACAACTGTTTAAGACATAACCGACATATTTTAAGTTAAAACTCTCCAGAACGGACATTTAGACATAATGTTGTGTGTTTTTTGTCCATTCAGACACGAAAGAGAGCTCAGGTCAGTCCTCGCGCGCTGTATTGTGTCTACGGCTGGACGCTTCGGTCGTGTGTGTGCGCACAGAAAACCGCACCGAATAGAGCTTTTCTCTGCGTCGTCACTCTTATTCAGATGTGCGCTCTACTCATTCTCCCAGACGTTTACATTGTTTAACGCTTTATGAGACATGCAGTGCATGCCAACTCGTGTGCCGCTGGGTATCAGCACGTTACAGTACAAATGTGCGCATCTACCACAAACGCAGGACATCTCTGACTGGATCTCTTCCTAAATCGTCACTATCTAACATTTTTGTCTATTTTTTATTCATTGAATATCCGTTGTTTAACCAGCGCAACATATTTGCGATGTCATTAAGCCATTTGATAGATGTACCGCGGAACAAGTCTCCGGGTGAGTAGCCGGCCAGTGATAGTAACTATAGTAACAGCGTGAGAAGACGCGCTCTGTTGTAGTCAGCGCTTGGTCGGTTAATTTTGGCGTTTGGCAGAAGTAAGTTAGCCTAATAGGCTAGTAATAAATTAACACACATACAAAAATATTTTTCGTCCTGTAGGCGTCCTGGAAAATATTTCTGTTCGTCCTGAACACATTTTCTATCGTCCCCAGGACGATAGGATGCCGTTAGTCTCGAGCCCTGCACATGCATGTATATTTAAGAAATATTTGCATGTATATACTGAATATATATACAATAAATATAAATATTTTATATATAAATAACAAATTTTTCTTAAATATATACATGCATGTGTGTTTATAAATAGAAATTAATTATACACAGTGCACACACACATATTATATAAACACAAACTTTTATTTAGCATGCGATGAATCGTTTGACAGCTCTAGTGTAAACGCTGATTTGATTTAAAGCCCTGTGAACATTTAGAGGAAAGTCTGTGCTATGGAATTGAGCATACTTGTGTGCAAAATTTGAAAATGTCATAAAAGTTTTGCAGTGTTTCCATCCCATGTGTTCAACAAAATCATCACTTCCTGTGAAACTGTCGCAGAATATCAGTGATAAACTGTGAGTTTCTGCAATCGTTCTCTTTCTCCCTCATCATAAACGAGTGTGTGTGGAGCGTCAGACGAAACGCTGTCGTGTTCTGGCGTTCGTATGCTGGCGTTCGGGAACACACTGTGTGAGACGCTTCTGGAGGGAACTGACCGTTCGCAAAGACCCGCCCCCTTAGTTACTGTTGCTATGTCCGACAAGCCACGCCTCTTTCACGCCACATCATGTCCTCTCGCAGTGAATCACACACCGCGGCGCAGAGACGCACTGACAACACACTGACACAGGACACACCAGCTTACCTTTGATATGAAACACAGTCTCAACTTTCAAATTTGGTCATTTTTTTAAAGAAATTTAAACAATTAATACCATTTTGTGGCTGTTTAATGTGTCGTGTCGAGTTAAAGCCGCTCGTGAACCGATCATCTCGTCCTTCTAGTTCATTTAGCATCAAATAAACATGGATGAACATCAGAAGGTATGTTGTTTTAACCGTGGAAAGACGTTTCTCAAGTTCAAATCCTCCAACGTTAATCTAACTCTCCTGACGGCTTTGTCGGACAAAAATGGCGGATTATGATTGGTCAGATCGCCTGTCAATCAAACTCCCTGCAACGGCTCAATTAAACCCAATCACTCTGATCACACACTTCGACTCCGGCCTTTCAGAAACACCAAACCAACATTAGAGAAGCTGCGATGCCATTGGTCCACTGGTTACTCCAGTTATCCAATCACAGCCTCCGCTGAGGGTTTCATTGCGCATCGAGTGATTTATGTTTCCATCGTAGTTTAGTCTTATGGGATAAAAAATGTATTCGCCTCAATTGAACACATATGTTTTTTTAATGCACATTATTACACATTTTATGCACATCTTGGTGTTTCTATCCAGTCTTTTTAATGCTATATCCCAAAATGTGCATAAAAATAGGTGGAGGTTTGCTGAATTCTTATTGGATGCTTTGATGGTGTGTCGTTAAAGAATATTATAAATGGTATTTTCTTAAAATACAAAATATGTTAAGTACATGCAACATCCATGGGATTTCAACGCACAAAAGGTTCTTTATAGTGAAATTAAAATGGTTCTTTTTTAAGAAATGTTCTTTGGGGAACCAAACATATCTCTTATTGGCATCAGTGTTTCCATGATGAAGCTTTAACAGGAGCATTTGTGTACGATGTAGGTTTGAACGGTTGGATCATTAATGCTGTGCCGAGTTGAACTGGCGTGATGATGTCATACTGTACGAGGGTTTATTTTCGTTCTCTTCAGAAACTCTTTGACGGCTGTTTTCTTCTTTGCAGGGATCTGAGCCATAACAAGCTGCGCATGTTTCCCGAAGCGCTGTTCTCCAGCCTGCCGCACCTCAGCGAAATGTGAGTGTGTGTTTGGGGTATTTTTTCTCCTTGAACGTAGGAATTCTACATGTGTAACCGTTTGGTTTTATGTTCACAGAAAACTGAACAACAACGACTTCGAGTCGATCCCGGATCTGGGCCCCGAGGCTGGAAACCTCAGCTGTCTGATTCTGTGAGTATGAGACGTTATCATGATTTACTCCTGTGTGTCTGAGCAACATGACAGCTCACACCTCGTCCAATGAGTGAGTTTGGGGGCGGGGCTATCTGTTTGACTGATCAATGAGTGAGTTTGGGGGCGGGGCTGACCAATGAGTGAGTTTGGGGGCGGGACTATCTGTTTGACTGATCAATGAGTGAGTTTTGGGGCGGGGCTATCTGTTTGACTGATCAATGAGTGAGTTTGGGGGCGGGGCCTACCAATGAGTGAGTTTGGGGGTGGGACTATCTGTTTGACTGATCAATGAGTAAGTTTGGGGGTGGGGCTATCTGTTTGACTGACCAATGAGTGAGTTTGGGGGCGGGACTATCTGTTTGACTGATCAATGAGTGAGTTTTGGGGCGGGACTATCTGTTTGACTGATCAATGAGTGAGTTTGGGGGCGGGGCTGACCAATGAGTGAGTTTGGGGGTGGGGCTATCTGTTTGACCAATGAGTGAGTTTGGGGGCGGGACTATCTGTTTGACTGATCAATGAGTGAGTTTTGGGGCGGGGCTATCTGTTTGACTGATCAATGAGTGAGTTTGGGGGCGGGGCTGACCAATGAGTGAGTTTGGGGGCGGGACTATCTGTTTGACTGATCAATGAGTAAGTTTGGGGGTGGGGCTATCTGTTTGACTGACCAATGAGTGAGTTTGGGGGCGGGACTATCTGTTTGACTGATCAATGAGTGAGTTTTGGGGCGGGGCTATCTGTTTGACTGATCAATGAGTGAGTTTGGGGGCGGGCCTTTCTGTTTGATCAATGAGTGAGTTTGGGGGTGGGACTATCTGTTTGACCAATGAGTGAGTTTGGGGGCGGGGCTATCTGTTTGACTGACCACTGAGTGAGTTTGGGGGTGGGACTATCTGTTTGAATGACCAATGAGTGAGTTTGGGGGCGGGACTAGGCCTATCTGTTTGACTGACCAATGAGTGAGTTTGGGGGTGGGACTAGGCCTATCTGTTTGATCAATGAATGAGTTTGGGGGCGGGCCTTTCAGTTTTATCAATGAGTGAGTTTGGGGGTGGGACTATCTGTTTGACCAATGAGTGAGTTTGGGGGCGGGGCTATCTGTTTGACTGACCAATGAGTGAGTTTGGGGGCGGGGCTATCTGTTTGACTGTCCAATGAGTAAGTTTGGGGGCGGGGCTATCTGTTTGGCTGACCAATGAGTGAGTTTGAGGGAAGGGCTTTCTGTTTGATCAATGAGTGAGTTTGGGGGCGGGGCTATCTGTTTGACTGATGAGTGAGTTTGGGGGCGGGACTATCTGTTTGACTGTCCAATGAGTAAGTTTGGGGGCGGGGCTATCTGTTTGACTGACCAATGAGTGAGTTTGTGTGGCATGTCTTAAAAGTTGAACGGGTTGGATCTGTAACGTGAGGTCAAATCAAATTAAAACCTCTTCATATTTTACACTGACATCAGCTGATGTGTGTGTGTGTGTGTGTGTTCATACATACAGGTGGTCCTTTAGGAACGTCACCTTTGAGTTCGGGTTGTTCTGCAGGTGCGAGTTCGGGTTTAAAAAGCGTTGTTGGTCGGATTTGCATGAGGTGTTTTTGAGAGTGTTTTTAATGCGAGCCAAAACTGTTTGAATCTGGTTTTGTGAAATATTCCTCATTGTCATATTAGTTATTAGTTATGGTTCTCCAGCACATTTCATCTTCTTGAAAATGTGACACATAAAATGGCAACATAATGAAACATTAATTTCCCTGGTGAAGAGCGTCTGGAGTGAATTTCTGAGCGTGTGTGTGTGTGTGTGTGAGAGTGAGAGTGAGAGTGTGTGTGTGTGGTATTTCCTCTTGGACGCAGAACACAGTTTGGCAGGGTTTTGTCGGTCTCCTGTGTGTGACGGCGCCGGTGTGGAGCTTCATCTGAGTGTTAAATACAACACCGTCGTCCAGAAACATCCGACTCCATTAACATCCTCAGCCGGTGTTTAGTCTAGCGGCGCTCACTGACGCTCACAGATCTCGTGTTGGCTTGACACAGCTTTGTCTGAAGATGGAGACAGATGAGCGGTGGCTAGGGTGTCGAAACATGCATTTTGAATTGAATCAAAAATGTTCAGTCCTTCAATCTGACGCTCGAATTTTCCAGCTAATTACTCACGAGCCTTGGCTTCGTACGGCTCTTAAATTGCTCTCGGCCATAAATTCCTGTGAATGGTTGGATTAATTGTCGTGTTGGCGAGTGAATTGCTCCCAGCTGTGGAGCCGGGGCCGTGTGCTCTCGCCGACGGGTCAGACACGAGAGACGCTCAGTCTGAGAGAGTGTTTGAATAAGAGGCAGGAGCTATTCGATACCCAGACCCGTATATATATATTACTCTGGCTTTATTTACACTCCAGAACACGTCACAAGCAAGTAAAGATGGTGTTTTTTAGTTTCAGATGCGATGCAAAGCGGCGTTCAGTCGAGGCACGTTGATCTTGTGTGTGTTTATTAGGGTTGTGCAACGAGTAATCGTTTGTTTACACGTAATATGTGTGTGTGTGCTGTGTATAATTATTTTGTATGTATAAATACACACATACATGTATATATTTAAGAAAAATGTGCCTATTAATATATAAAATATTTAGATTTATATCTAATATAAATTATATACAGTATGCAAATATTTCTCAAATATATACATGCATGTGTGTGTATTTATATATACAAAATAATTATACACAGCACACACACATACATTATGTAAACAAACTTTTATTTTGTGATGAAAGTATGAAAACTATGAAAGTTTATAGCTTCAAATAAAGATTGTATCAATTACATCGTTACTCCAGTAGGTGGCGACACGTGACTGTTAAAACATGATCATTCGTTCATTCATTCAAGAGATTCGTTCAAAAACACTGATTCATCCAGTAATGAAACATTTATGAGTGAGTCATTGAATCATTCACTTATTAGTTCAGATTAATTGAAATAGACTGCAGCGATTAACATTACATCAGGACCTCTAGTAAATTGCATGTTATTTTGTTTAGTTTTTTGTTCAGAATCGTGATCTCAATTTAAACCAAAAAAATCGTGATTCTTAATTTTTCCAAAATCGTGCAGCTTTAATCGCCTTGTAGTTTTGCTGGTTTTAGCTCAAGTGTGACGTGTGACGTAAGACGGATTCATTTGCTGTGAATAATCAGATCTTTTGGTTTATATTCATCAAGTTCCAAACAAAGAGTGACACTGAGACGTTTGGATGAAAGCGTCTGCTAAATGCATGCATGTAAATATAAATCTTATGTTTGTAAAGTATTTAATGGTCTGAATTATCTAATAATAGTCATGATCATAATGGTAATTTAAAATACAAACTATATTCCACTGAATTTCTCAACTGAATATAGTTACTTTTAGACTAGACTAAGCTGGTTTAGTTTAGTGTAGTATTCAACTTTAAGTTGAAGTTTAAGCTCTTTCAGTCTATTTAAAACAATTTTTTTTTGTCTAATTTAAGCTTTTCTAAGTATAGTTTCAGCGTTCTTAGACTAATTTAAGCTCTTTTAATGTACTTTAAGCTCTTTTAGACTAGATCAAGCTCTTTTACTCTAGGTGAAGCTTTTTAGACTATTTTGAAGTCTAGTTTAAGGATTTTTTTACACTCATTTTAAGCTCTTTTAGTCTAGCTTTAACTCTTTTTGTTTGGTTCAAGCTCTTGTAAAGCACTTTAAGGGTTTTTAGACTTTTTTTTTTTTTTTTTTTTTTTTTTTAGATTATCTGACAAATACTCATCGGGACCACTTGGAAATCTCAAGTATTTTCCATTGAATTTCCAGCTGAAATAAGTGTATTAGTGGCAGAGATGATGTTTGAGGACGGTTCGTTCGCTCATTAATGTAAAGCAGCAGGATCTTTACAACATGAGGAAAATATGTTGAAATTGAGTTGGTTAATGTGTTTCAGACCGTGTGTGTGTGTGTGTGAGAGCTCTTCTCTGATCATCTCGCAGCCAACTTGACTTTTTCCCTTCAGTCTCATCTGCCAGAAACACACACACACACACACACACACACACACACACACACACACACACACACACACACACACACACACACACACACAAACTGTGGAAAGTGTCTGTATTATGAAATTCAGCGTGTGTCTAATAACTCTCATAATGTGCTGACGTGCCAAACATTCGCAGCGCTGCTTTCTCAATCGACTTTATTTGGAAAAGATTTCCATGTATGTCACAGATATGTTTGTCATCGGGATTTGGCTATATATATCCCGCTCAGACTCTGGCGCTGATTAAACTAACGGCGTGTAACAACCCTATTTGCTGAAAATTGGTTGAACAAATTTGAGTTGTGCGGCAGAGAGACACAATGAGCCGCTTGTTTGTGTGTGAACGCTGAGGAGGAGGGGTAGATGACACAAACACACACACACACACACTCTCAGCAGATGTTGAACACACACAGAGAGATCTGTCTGGTTATTTTATGGCTATTCTGTCATGAGGAATTACAGCGAGGTAATAAACAGGAACTAGGATTGAGAATCTTAATGCAAACAAGCTTATTTTTCCATCCAATAAGATGTATTTGTCAGATTCCCATGGGTGGCATTCCTTGTTTTCCGTGGGATGCTTCCTTCACACGTCCGTCTCTCGAGAGGGATCTGCTCCGGCACGTCCCGTGTCTTTATCTGTCTCGCTCGCTCAACACCTTCGCCTCTTCACAAAAGCACAGAGTTCCCAGCATGCCTCTGTGTGCCTTGTGCTTTTCATTGTGGGCTTTTCTTAAACAAGAACAAGGAATCGTAGAGGTTTAGATCACTGGCTTGAGCTGAAGATGAGAAACTGAGGATATATATTAGAAAATTAATTGTAGTTCAATGCATTTTAGGTTAAGTTACACTACCAGTCAAAAGTTCTGGAGCGGTACGATTTTTTATGTTTTTAAAAGAAGTCTCTTCTGTTCACCAATCCAGTCTTCAGTGTCACATGATCCTTCAGAAATCACTCTAATATGAGGATCTGATGCTCAAGACACAGTTATGATTATTATCAGTGTTGGAAACTGTTATTTACACTTTTATTTCAGGATTCTTTGATGAATATAAAGTTCAAAAGAACAGCATTTATCTGAAATAGAAGCTTTTGTAACATTAAACACTAGCGTTCAACAGTTTTGGGTCTGTAAGAATTTTTATTTTATATTTTGAAATAAATAAAAGAAATCACTACTTTAATTCATCAAGGATGAATTAAATTGATCAAAAAGTGACAGTAAAGACATCTATAATGTTACAAAAGATTCTATTTCAAATAAATATAAATACACAACTGTTTCCAACACTGATAATAATCATAACTGTGTCTTGAGCATCAGATCCTCATATTAGAGTGATTTCTGAAGGATCATGTGACACTGAAGACTGGAGTAATGATGCTGGAAATTCAGCTTTGATCACAGGAATAAATTACACTTTACTGTATATTCACATAGAAAACCGTTATATTAAATTGTCATAATATTTAACAATATTACTGTTTTTTGGGGGGGTTTTTCAGAACAGCAAAGCATTAAAAATCGTACCGATCCCAAACCTTTGACTGGTAGTGTATTTGTGGTGATTTAGTGTGTCTATCTGCACAGGTTTGCAGGATCCCAGTCATGTGTCCTCTCTCTGGTGATGACATGTGGCATCACGCTCAGCTTCACCTGCATAAACGCAGAGCCGATCTGGAGGTTTAGACCTGCGAGTGCAGGGAATGTGTTCACACAAAGGCGTCTCTGTGTCTCTGACACACACAGCTCCTGCACTGCAGTTTAGCAGGCGTTCGCTCGGCAGATCACTGTGCTCGTTTTTTTAGACTAGTTCATGCTCTTTTCAGACTAGTTTAAGCTTTTTTAAGTCTAGTTTAAGCTTTTGTAGGCTTGTTTGTATTCTTTTAGACTAGTTCAAGCTCTTGGGATCATTTACATTCTTATAGATTAGTTTAAGCACTTTTTTAGACTAGTTTAGGCTTTTTTAGACTAATTTATGCTTTTTTAGACTAGTTTATGCTTTTTTTCAGACTAGCTTAAGCTTTTTTAAGTCTAGTTTAAGCTTTTGTAGGCTTGTTTGTATTCTTTTAGACTAGTTCAAGCTCTTGGGATCATTTACATTCTTATAGATTAGTTTAAGCACTTTTTTAGACTAGTTTAGGCTTTTTTAGACTAATTTATGCTTTTTTAGACTAGTTTATGCTCTTTTTCAGACTAGCTTAAGCTTTTTTTAGACTAGTTTAAGCTCTTTTAGGCTCATTTATGTTCTTATAGAATAGTTTAAGCACTTTTAAGACTAGTTTAAGCTTTTTTTAGACTAGTTTAAGCTTTAAGTCTTGTTTAAGCTTTTTTAAGACTAGTTTAAGCTTTAAGTCTTGTTTAAGCTTTTTTAAGACTAGTTTAAGCTTTTTTAGACTAGTTTATGCTTTTTTTCAGACTAGCTTAAGCTTTTTCAGACTAGCTTAAGCTTTTTTAGACTAGTTTATGCTTTTTTCAGACTAGCTTAAGCTTTTTCAGACTAGTTTAAGCTTTTTCAGACTAGTTTAAGCTTTTTTAGACTAGTTTAAGCTTTTTAAAACTAGTTCAAGCTCTTTCAGACTAGTTTAAGTTCTTATATAGCTGTGTAACTGATGCCTTAACATTTTTCCCTTTGTCAGGTTTTAAGAAGGCATTCTTCAGTGTCATGATCGACCCAAACCATCATCAGATCACAATCTTTCACTGAGGGAATGGGCTTCATCATCCGTGTAATTGCCAGGGTGTTTTTGTGTTTAAATACCTTGTTAGTAATTACCTTATAAACCAAATAACACTCTTCTAAACCCAAGGGCAGTTGTGAGCTGTTGTGAGGCGTTCTGACATCTGAGCCGGAGAAACACTGAAATCTGCTTTCTGAAACGCCTTTCTTTCTGTTTTCAGAGCAAACAACAAGATTTCGAGGATCTCGACGGATCGGCTCGGTTCGCTGGTCGCGCTGGAGACACTGGACCTTAGCAACAACAATATTATGGAGGTTCGGGCCGGGGCTTTTCCTCCACTTCCTCTGAAAAACCTGTGAGTCCTCTTTCTGCTCTGAGCTGACCCGTTTCCAGAAACCTGATGGAGTCTCACGCTCCAACACTGTCTGAATGCTAGATTAAGCTCTTTTAATACTAGATTAAGCTCTTTTAATACTAGATTAAGCTCTTTTAATACTAGTTTAAGCACTTTTAATACTAGTTTAAGCACTTTTAATGCTAGTTTAAGCTCTTTTAGACTAGTTTAAGCACTTTTATGCTAGTTTAAACTGTTTTAGCTCATTTATGTTCTTTCAGACTAGTTTAAGCCTTTTTAAGTCTAGTTTGAGCTTTTTTAGAATAGTTTGAGCTATTTTAGGCTCATTTATATTCTTTTCAGACTAGTTTAAGCACTTTTCAGACTAGTTTAAGCCTTTTTAAGTCTAGTTTGAGCTTTTTTAGAATAATTTAAGCTATTTTAGGCTCATTTATATTCTTTTCAGACTAGTTTAATCACTTTTAAGACTAGTTTAAGCTATTTTAGACTAGTTTAAGCACTTTTATGCTAGTTTAAGCTCTTTTAGCTCATTTATGTTCTTTCAGACTAGTTTAAACCTTTTTAAGTCTAGTTTGAACTTTTTTAGAATAGTTTAAGCTATGTTAGGCTCATTTATATTCTTTTCAGACTAGTTTAAGCACTTTCAGACTAGTTTAAGCAATTTTCAGACTAGTTTAAGCACTTTTCAGACTAGTTTAAGCACTTTTAGACTAGTTTAAGCACTTTTCAGACTAGTTTAAGCACTTTCAGACTAGTTTAAGCACTTTTCAGACTAGTTTAAGCACTTTTCAGACTAGTTTAAGCACTTTTAGACTAGTTTAAGCACTTTCAGACTAGTTTAAGCACTTTTCAGACTAGTTTAAGCACTTTTCAGACTAGTTTAAGCACTTTTCAGACTAGTTTAAGCACTTTTCAGACTAGTTTAAGCTTTTTTTAAGTCTAGTTTGAGGTTTTTTAGAATAGTTTAAGCTATTTTAGGCTTATTTATATTCTTTTCAGACTAGTTTAAGCACTTTTCAGACTAGTTTAAGCACTTTCAGACTAGTTTAAGCACTTTTCAGACTAGTTTAAGCACTTTTCAGACTAGTTTAAGCACTTTTAGACTAGTTTAAGCACTTTTCAGACTAGTTTAAGCTTTTTTTAAGTCTAGTTTGAGGTTTTTTAGAATAGTTTAAGCTATTTTAGGCTTATTTATATTCTTTTCAGAATAACTGTAACATGCTGACTAGTTAAGCACTTTTAAAACAAGTCTAAGCTCTTTCAGACTAGTTTAAGTTCTTATATAGCTGATTCCAAAAAGACTGAGAACAGAAGTAGTTTATTATCTATAGCTAAAGCTGTCATTAACTGCGGCTTCTGTGAATCGGCATCTCTGCATGTCATGAATCTGTGTTTGAATCGTGTGTTTGCAGGTTGATGAATAACAACCGTATCTCCACGCTGGAGCACGGCTGCTTCAGTAACCTGTCCAACTCGCTGCTGGTGTTAAAACTCAACAAGAACCGGCTGAGCTCCGTCCCGCCCAAGATCTTCCCGCTCCCGCACCTGCAGACCCTGTAAGTGAACACACACACACACACACACACTCGCTCACGTCTCGTTCCATCAGTCCACACTACAGCTGCACGATTAATCGCAATGAAGCCACACGTGATTTGCCAAAGGCTGTGATTATTTTAAGCACAGTTTGTCAGTGCAGCGGCTGATCAGTAGAAAATGCTCCATCTCAACACCTCTGTGTGTCTCACACACACACACACACACACCACATATCCCTCTGAACACCAGAGGGCGTCACACACACACACCACATATCCCTCTGAACACCAGAGGGCGTCACACACACAGCACATATAAGTACGATAACACACATCATTCCAGGAAACCCCTATCGCTGTATCTGCATAAACAGAAGACTGAAACGCTCTGATGAAACACGACTAATAAACACACGACTGCCGTCTTCTGTGTGAGAAGCGCATCATCTCACAGGAGGACGAGCTCAGCTGTCCTGATGAAGTGAGTTTAGAGTAAAAGCGTGTTATTAAATGTTGTCCTTTGTTGGACGAGAGGTTCATAAATGCGTCTCATGTCTGGAAAGATGTTTGACTCGTGTTGCTTTTTCAAACGCACGTTATAAGCGACTGGAACTCGCAGTGCTTTCAGAGCGAGCCGCGTTTCCTGAGCCGTGCTTCACTGACACGCTGCACATAACTGACAATCACAGCATTCGCCATTTCATAATCCAGAGAAGCCAAATCGGTTTAAGTGCGATTTCATGTGACTCGTGTGTGTGTGTGATCGACAGAGAGCTGAGCAGGAACCGTGTTCGGCGTATTGAGGGTCTGGCGTTTCACGGACTCCACGGCCTTCGCTCGCTGAAGATCCAGAGGAACGGCATCACACGCCTCATGGACGGGGCTTTCTGGGGTCTCAACAACATGGAAGTGCTGTGAGTGAAGTCCTGCTCTCATGCTTTACTCCAGCGCTTAGGGGCTTGTGTGTGTGTGTGTGTGTGTGTGTGTGTGTGTGTGATGGGTAGGTTTAGGGGTCGGGTTAGTGTGTGTGTGTCTGTGTGATGGGGCGGTTTAGGGGTCGGTTTAGTGTGTGTGTGTGTGTGTGAGAGATGGGTAGGTTTAGGGGTCGTGTGTATGATGGGGCGGTTTAGGGTGTGTGTGTGTGTGTGTGTGTGAGAGATGGGTAGGTTTAGGGGTCGTGTGTGTGTGTGTGTGTGTGTGTGTGTGTGTGTGTGTGTGTGTGTGTGTGTGTGTGTGTGTGTGTGTGTGTGAGTGAGATGGGTAGGTTTAGGGGTCGTGTGTGTGTGTGTGTGTGTGTGTGTGTGTGTGAGTGAGATGGGTAGGTTTAGGGGTCGGGTTAGTGTGTGTGTGTGTGTGTGCGTGTGTGTGCGTGTGTGTGTGTGTGTGTGTGTGTGTGTGTGTGTGTGTGTGTGTGTGTGTGTGTGTGTGTGTGTGTGTGTGAGTGAGATGGGTAGGTTTAGGGGTCGGGTTAGTGTGTGTGTGTGTGTGTGTGTGTGTGTGTGTGTGTGTGTGTGTGTGTGTGTGTGTGTGTGTGTGTGTGTGTGTGATGGGCAGGTTTAGGGGTCGGGTTAGTGTAGGGGGACAGAATATACAGTTTGTACAGTATAAAAACCATTACGCCTATGGAATGTCCTCACAAATATTGCACAACAAACCTGTGTGTGTGTGTGAGCAGACAGCTGGAGCACAATAACCTGACGGAGGTGAGTAAAGGCTGGCTCTACGGGCTCCTGACGCTGCAGAAACTTCATCTGTCGCACAACACCATCATCCGCATCAGAGCCGACGCCTGGGAGTTCTGCCAGAAACTCTCCGAGCTGTGAGTCACGTGTGTGTGTGTGTGTGTGTCTCTGCCCCAGGGCCGGAGTGGGGCCACTTTTCAGCCCGGGAGTTTCAGGCTCAAGACCGGCCCACTTTTTCCATGGAGGAAATTGGATAAATGAAGCAACAGTTCAGCTCTTACTATTGTGTAGTTTTTATTAATACCATGGTTCAACAATAATGTAAAGGTTAAATAATAATTCACTTAAGCTGAGAAGTTAACAAAAAATATCATGATCATTATAATTTTTCTGCATGGGTATCAAATTGTGGTAATTTACTCCTTTACTACACCCACTTCTGAACAAACAATACATTTTTGTTTATCATGTACCGTCATATACTGCTCTTTCTTAAAATTACAGAGGGATTTATGGATATCTACTTTTGTTATCCTGTAAATCAGAATATACGGTCAATAGCCTTAAAAAAATTATTTTCACTATGTTTTTGGGAATAAAATGTTATATAAATCAGGCTACGAATAATATATTTACAAATCCCTCTGTAAATGTCTTCATAATATAACTAAGTACAAGACTGGAAAGTGTGGTGTATATAGGTGCTACTGAAGTGGAGATTCCGGACTTGGAGTATGAGAGAAAGGTCATTTTGAGAAAATGGGCTTTAAAGATTTAGCATCAGCCAATGAGATTGTGCATTCAGAGTTAAATCCCCCCCTTTTACTTTCACGATTGGTTGCTGATAAAAAGGAAATGACCATATTTGTATCCGACAGCATTGTACAGCAGATAGAGAGCTTTCTAGCGGTGTGTGTGATGACAGGGTGCAGACAGCGATCGCGGAGCAGCGGATGATTTATATCACCAACTTTTGATGAATTTATGAGAAATCTACAGACGCAAACAGACAGTGTTGTAAGATAAAGACCTAAATGTGTATTTCGGACTTTTTTTACCACAAGTCTGAAAGAAGACAAATACCCCAAAATCTCAAAATTGACCAGTAAAAAAATGATGTTTTTGCCTGCCGTGTCTCGCCTTAATTATATTTAATATTTTGCTTGTGAATAGGTTGACATGCTAATCATTACTAGGCCTATCTTTCTTTACCTGTTGCCACTTGTGTTTGTCCTCTTGAAAATAAATCTGTAAGTTTGGCAGCATCCTCCTCCAATACCTTTCTTTTTTTTAACCTGGCTTTTTCAGCCCCTCCGTCCTGGCCTCTTCCTCCCATCCATCCTCCCTGACGCGTACAGCAACGGTAGGGCCGGCCCAGCTATCGGTAGCCTATACTACCTGAGAAAACGTTTTGAAAAAGACGGGCTATATGGACCCAACCAACTCTATTTGGAAGAGGAGGGGAGAATTCCCTTACATGGTACAACCCATGCAGAGGCTGCGCGCTGCGGTGTTAGAATGTGGATCGTGTGTAGCCTTTAAGAGAAGATAGACAATGTGACAAATGTAAAATAAATAAATAAATAAAAATCCTCGACCGGCCCAAAAGTGAAGCGGCCCACCGGGAATTCTCCCGATTACCCACTCCGGGCCTGCTCTGCCCCATCATGCCTGCGCAGGGGTCATGTGTGTGTTTGTGTACGGCTGCGTTGTCTTCTTTCATCGTTCTGTTGGATAGATTATCCATAGACTAGGGGTGTAACGATACCCTCATGTCACGATACCAAACTCATGATACGATATTATTGCGTTACTCCAAGAAACATGATAAGATTTTTGATTAAAATGCTAAATTTGCTATTACATTGTGGGTGTAACTTGGACTGGACTGGAACCCAATGCACAGGACAATAGTGACACCAGAATACAAATATTCATTATCAATTATTTTAGATGAATTCTACATCAGACTAGTTTAAGCTTTTTTTAAAGTCCAGTTTAAGCTCTTTTAGACTTTAGATGTAGAACGTCCGAATCTCATTCATACTACACACATTAATATCATACAGTTTTATCAAGTTTCAAACCCAGTGTTTCAGACACAGCATGTGACTCTCAGTTAAAGGCTAAGAGGGATACCTCAGCTCCCTCTTTCGTGACGTTCAAACACACCGTGGGATGCTTGACTGATATATCTGTTGTGTGTCTGCCAGGGATCTGAACTGGAACCAGCTGACCCGTTTGGAGGAAGGCAGTTTCGTCGGACTCAGTGTCCTCGAGCAGCTCCACGTCGGAAACAACCGCGTCAGTTTCATCGCCGACGGAGCGTTTCGAGGCCTCGCCAACTTGCAGACGCTGTGAGTCCGACTCCTGGAACACTTCAACACTTCTGCTTTCAGTGAATGAGCTGTCAGTGCAGTTTATTAAAGGGAGAGTTCACCCAAAAATGAACATTAGCCCATGATTTACTCATCCTGAACTCATCCTAGGTGTATATGACACTCTTCTTTCAGACGAATACAATCAGAGTTATGTTAAAAAATGTCCTGGCTCTTCCAAGCTTTATAATGGCAGTGAATGAGTGTTTCTGTTTTGAAGTCCATAAAAGTGCATCTTTCCATCATAATATAATATAATGGTGTCAATGCAGGCAGATCAATAATATTGTTGAATATTAAATGTCCCCAAATAAGCAAGCCAAAGGCAACTAAAGCATGTTTTAGCACATTGCTAGCATGAAATGGCATGTTGCAAGCATTTTTAGCATGTTACTGCCATGAATTAGCATGTTTTAGCACATTGCTAGCATGAATTAGTATGCAGCCAGCCGGTGTCAGCAGGTTTCGAGCGTCTGGTTTGCTGCGTGCTCATTTTTAGCTCGAACACAAGGCCTGGGCTGCTCAGTGACTGGTGTTTTCTGGGTGTGGACTTTAACACTGTGGTTTGCTCTGCTTTCTCTTGCTTTAGAGATCTGAAGTGTAACGAGATCTCATGGACCATCGAGGACATGAACGGCCCTTTCTCTGCTCTGGACAATCTGAGGAAGCTGTGAGTGTTTACAGGATCATGTTATCTCAGTCTACAGTCAAACCAAACATTATTCAGACACCAGATATCATTTTTTATATTTTGTTTCACTAGTGTGTGCAGGACTCTATAGTTCATTATGTAAGTGAGGAGAGCAAAATAAAGTAAACTGTGACATATTACACACAAATATTCTTCATCCAGTGACTACCAGTGACATTTATAAACCAAATATGATTCCTCCACTTTGAGCTGATCATGTTTTCTTCAGTGTGTTTTCTGTAACTGCTAATGCTCTTTTTACACACACACTGAACAACATGAAGCATTGCTTGGTCACTGGTTGAGCTAAACTGGTATTATCTAATTGTGTAGTTAAATTTAACAGCTGACAGATATTCAACATAACTCATGTGTGAGAGTCTAACAGAAGGACGGACTAAACCAGTCAAACATCCACTGAGTTCTGCTCATATTTATCACCACTTCCTAAACTATAGCGGATAAACTGATAATGTGAGAAATGTTGAAGGAGTGTGAATAAGTGTAGTTTTGACTGTAATGATCGCTGCACGTCAGCATCAGTGCCGAGGACACCGAACGAGTTGTTGTTCTGCTCCTCAGGTTCCTCCAAGGGAACCGCATCCGATCGGTCACCAGGAAGTCTTTCACAGGCCTGGACGAGCTGGAGCAACTGTGAGTCTCTTTCAGATCACTAATGTTTGATGAGGATGATGTGTGTTCGTTCCTAAACGTGTTCTCCATCCTCACGTCACAGGGATTTGAGCAACAACGCCATCATGTCGCTGCAGGCCAACGCCTTCTCTCAGATGAAGAAGCTGACGGAGCTGTACGTATGAATCACAGCGGCACGATTAAGTGCTGCGTCAATTGCGGTATTTTTTTTTTTAGTGCGTTAAACATCTCAAATGAATCGCAAAGATGAACGTGTTAATTCCCACAGCGCTACACAATACACATCATTTAAAGCAGCTTTACAGAAAGTGCATGAGTCCACATTACAGTTTAGATAGATAAATGTATTTCAGAAATGTACATATGCAAAGTCACAGTTAGCTAAAAATTTATTAATTTAAACAATGTAATAATTTAATGCCGAAACTCACTGAAGTAATGAATACTTGTGTGTTGACAAATGATTATGACATTTATGAAATCTAGCATTTTCTAGTTCCTGCAGTGATTGTTCGTGTCGCCCGTCAGGCTCCTGAACACATCTAGTCTGCTGTGTGACTGCCAGCTCAAGTGGTTTTCTCCGTGGGTGGCAGAACATGCTTTTCTTCCTCTGGTGAACGCCAGCTGTGCCCATCCACATCTGCTGAAGGGCAGAAGCGTATTCGCCGTCGCCCAGGACGAGTTTGTGTGCGGTGAGTGGGCGAGCGTCACGTGATCGACCCAGTTCAGTCAGGCTTTCTCTTAAAGGAGTAGTTCACTTTCAAATGAACATTAGCCCATGATTTACTCACCCCTCAAGACATCCTAGGTGTATATGACTTTCTTCTTTCAGACGAATACAATCAGTTATATTAAAAAAATATTCTGGCTCTTTCAAGTTTTATAATGGCAGTTGATTGCAACCAACAGATTAAAGCACATAAAAGTGCATCTATCCGTCATTAAAGTGCATCTATCCATCATAAAAGTGCTCCACAGGCTCTGAGGGGTTAATAAAGGCCTTCTGAAGCAAAATAATACACTTTTATGATGGACAGATGCACTTTTATGATGGACAGATGCACTTTTATCATGGACAGATGCACTTTTATGATGGACAGATGCACTTTTATGATGGACAGATGCACTTTTATGATGGATAGATGCACTTTTATGATGGACAGATGCACTTTTATCATGGATAGATGCACTTTTATGATGGACAGATGCACTTTTATGATGGATAGATGCACTTTTATGATGGATAGATGCACTTTTATCATGGATAGATGCACTTTTATCATGGACAGATGCACTTTTATGATGGACAGATGCACTTTTATGATGGATAGATGCACTTTTATGATGGATAGATGCACTTTTATGATGGATAGATGCACTTTTATGATGGACAGATGCACTTTTATGATGGACAGATGCACATTTATGATGGATAGATGCACTTTTATGATGGACAGATGCACTTTTATCATGGATAGATGCACTTTTATGATGGATAGATGCACTTTTATGATGGACAGATGCACTTTTATGATGGACAGATGCACTTTTATGATGGACAGATGCACTTTTATCATGGACAGATGCACTTTTATCATGGACAGATGCACTTTTATGATGGACAGATGCACTTTTATCATGGATAGATGCACTTTTATGATGGACAGATGCACTTTTATCATGGACAGATGCACTTTTATCATGGATAGATGCACTTTTATGATGGACAGATGCACTTTTATCATGGATAGATGCACTTTTATGATGGACAGATGCACTTTTATCATGGACAGATGCACTTTTATGATGGACAGATGCACTTTTATGATGGACAGATGCACTTTTATGATGGATAGATGCACTTTTATGATGGACAGATGCACTTTTATCATGGACAGATGCACTTTTATGATGGACAGATGCACTTTTATGATGGACAGATGCACTTTTATGATGGACAGATGCACTTTTATGATGGACAGATGCACTTTTATGATGGACAGATGCACTTTTATGATGGACAGATGCACTTTTATCATGGACAGATGCACTTTTATGATGGACAGATGCACTTTTATGATGGACAGATGCACTTTTATGATGGACAGATGCACTTTTATCATGGACAGATGCACTTTTATGATGGACAGATGCACTTTTATGATGGACAGATGCACTTTTATGATGGACAGATGCACTTTTATGATGGACAGATGCACTTTTATGATGGACAGATGCACTTTTATCATGGATAGATGCACTTTTATGATGGACAGATGCACTTTTATCATGGACAGATGCACTTTTATGATGGATAGATGCACTTTTATGATGGACAGATGCACTTTTATGATGGATAGATGCACTTTTATCATGGATAGATGCACTTTTATCATGGATAGATGCACTTTTATCATGGATAGATGCACTTTTATCATGGATAGATGCACTTTTATGATGGATAGATGCACTTTTATGATGGATAGATGCAATTTTATCATGGATAGATGCACTTTTATCATGAATAGATGCACTTTTATGATGGATAGATGCACTTTTATCATGGACAGATGCACTTTTATGATGGATAGATGCACTTTTATGATGGATAGATGCACTTTTATGATGTATAGATGCACTTTTATCATGGATAGATGCACTTTTATCATGGATAGATGCACTTTTATCATGGATAGATGCACTTTTATGATGGATAGATGCACTTTTATGATGGATAGATGCACTTTTATCATGGATAGATGCAATTTTATCATGGATAGATGCACTTTTATCATGAATAGATGCACTTTTATGATGGATAGATGCACTTTTATCATGGATAGATGAACTTTTATCATGGATAGATGCACTTTTATGATGGATAGATGCACTTTTATCATGGATAGATGCACTTTTATGATGATAGATGCACTTTTATGATGGATAGATGCACTTTTATCATGAATAGATGCACTTTTATGATGGATAGATGCACTTTTATGATGATAGAGGCACTTTTATGATGGACAGATGCACTATTATGATGGATAGATGCACTTTTATGATGGATAGATGCACTTTTATGATGGATAGTAACATTTGTTTGAGCTTCAATCTGTTGGTTGCAATCCACTGCCATTATAAAGCTTGGAAGAGCCAGAATTTTTTTTTTATATAACTCCGATTGTATTCGTCTGAAAGAAGAAAGTCATATAAACCTAGGATGGCTTGAGGGGTGAGTAAATCATGGGCCAATGTTCATTTGAAAGTGAACTCCTTTAAAGAGGAGCTTTGTTTTCAGGCTGTTAAATCATGCGTGTGTTGTTGTGCGCTGCAGATGATTTCCCCAAACCCCAGATCACGGTTCAGCCCGAGACACAATCCGCCATTAAAGGCACGAACGTGACTTTCGTGTGTTCGGCGGCCAGTTCCAGCGACTCCCCGATGACCTTCGCCTGGAAGAAAGACAACGAGGTCCTGAACGACGCAGAGATCCACAACCAGGCCCACCTGCGGTCTCAGGTCAGCGAGGTCACGGAGGTCACAGAGGTCACGGAGGTCACGGAGTACACCACCACACTACAGCTGAGAACCGTGGACTTCTCCAGCGAGGGCAAATACCAGTGCGTGATCTCCAACCACTTCGGCTCCTCGTACTCCAGCAAAGCCAAGCTGACCGTCAACAGTAAGTCTTCAAATCCAAAGGCACTCTTAACAAGAGAAATCTTAAAGGAGGAGTTCACTTCAGAATTAACATCTCCTGATAGTTTACTCACCCCTTCAGTTGAAAAGAAATGAAGGTTTTTGAGGAACACACTCCAGGGTTTCTCCATATAGTGTCTTCAATGGGGTCCAACGGGTCGAAGGTCCAGATGTGAGTTTCAGTGCAGCTTCAAAGTCTCAACACGATCCAGCCGAGGAATAAGAGTCTGATCTAGACAAACCAGCGGACATTTATAACAAAATAAACATTTATATACTTTTAACCACTAATGCTGGTCTTGCACGAGCTGTGATGCGACACACATTACGTCATCAGGGTGAAGAAAGAAAGACATGAACATCTTGGATGACGTGAGGGAGAGTAAACTATCAGGAGATTTTAATTCGGAAGTGAACTTATACTTTAAATTGATAAAACTGGTTACACCCATAGACTGTATATAATATGGGCGTAGTGTGTGTGTGACGCTAACAGACAGCAGACAAACGGCTAGCAGTGACATCAGCAGCAATCCACCTGTCACTCAAGTGGCCACGCCCTTAATTATGCACAACTTTAAGGCTTAATATAATTTAAACGGATGAGTTATAAAAAAATTCACCCCCTCACAGTCGCCATGAAGAGCAAAACTAGCGATATAGACCAAATTCACTTTCTGCACCAGACTGTAAACATGTGTTTTCCTGCTGTAAAGTTGAGCGTTTTAACATGGGGGTCTATGGGACTGAGTCTCTTCTGCAGCCGGCCTCTAGTGGCCAGTGGAGGAACTGCAGGTTAAGTTGGTTTCAAGTGAGACAGGAAGGTTGTCATTCTTCAGTTTGTCTTCCCTAACTGATTTTGTCCCCGCAGTGCTGCCGTACTTCACCAAGATGCCGATGGATCTGTCGATCCGCGCGGGAGCTACGGCTCGACTGGAGTGCGCGGCTAGCGGACACCCGTCTCCTCAGATCGCCTGGCAGAAAGATGGAGGCACGGATTTCCCAGCGGCACGTGAGCGCCGGATGCACGTCATGCCGAGAGACGACGTGTTCTTCATGGTGGACGTGAAGACGGAAGACATCGGTGTGTACAGCTGCACGGCCCAGAACACCGCAGGAGCCGTCTCAGCTAACGCTACGCTAACTGTGCTGGGTTAGTCTTTCTTTACAACTAATCTTTCTTCATTTTTTTAGATATTTAGACTCAGAACAATATTTTGCGTGGCAAGTAGGCGTATAATAAGCGGGATAATGTACATCCAGCCGGTTGTTATCTCAGAATAAACCCCCTTCAGGTGTGTGAACACACACACACACACACACACACACACCTGAAGGGGGTTTATTCTGAGATAACAACCGGATGGATGTACATGATCCCTTACGTAACATCCCGTTCCTCCTCCAGAAACGCCGTCGTTCCTGCGCCCGCTGATGGACCGTTCGGTGGCGACGGGTGAGACCGCGGTTCTGCAGTGTATCGCGGGCGGGAGTCCGGCACCCCGACTCAACTGGACCAAAGACGACAGCCCGCTAGTCGTGACGGAGCGGCACTTCTTCGCCGCGGGGAACCAGCTGCTAATCATCGTGGACGCCGCCGAGGGAGACGCGGGAACATACACGTGCGAGATGTCCAATCCTCTGGGAACGGAGCGTGGGAACGTGCGTTTGGCCATCATTCCCAACCCCAACTGTGACCCGGGCGTGTCCATCGGGGCCCCGGCGGGACGAGGGTCTGAGGACGACGGCTGGACCACCGTGGGCATCGTGATCATCGCGGTGGTGTGTTGCGTGGTGGGGACGTCTCTCGTGTGGGTGGTGATCATTTACCACACGCGCCGACGCAACGAGGACTGCAGCGTCACCAACACAGGTCAGGCCTGAAGTCAGAGACCGTATATAATATGGGCGTAGTGTGTGTGACATCACCCGTAGTGTTTCTGAAGAGCGTTTCTGAAGCCCAAAGTGGGCACTCACTCACTCACTCACTCACACACACACATGTGAGTACGGCCAATAATCCTGTTTCTCTCACGTGTGTAGATGAGACGAATCTGCCGGCGGATATCCCGAGCTATCTGTCGTCTCAGGGAACGCTAGCGGAGCGCCAGGACGGGTTTATGGCGTCTGAGAGCGACAGCCATCAGTACATCAGCTCCTCCATCGGGGGCTTTTACATGCCGACCAAAGACATGAGCAGTAAGACCTGACCCTCCGCTCTCTTTATACACTGTGAAAACTATCAGTGATATTTACGGTTTAAAAAAATGGCTGCAAATTTACAGATGGAACTGAAATATTGACTAAAAATGACTTGATTTTCCTCGTCCCATAGGCCTCTGCCAGCTGGACACAGGAAGTGATGCGGACATGGAGGTGATCGACCCAATGCTCTGCCGTTATCAGGGGCCGGTCGGTTCAATGCTGAGACGCTACAGCCCCGATCCTCCCGAGTCCTACACAGGTGAGCGGTGCGGTCACATGACCCCTGAGACATGACCCCTGAGACATGACCCCAGAGATGATGCGTTCACATGACCCCAGAGATGATGCGTTCACATGACCCATGAGACATGACCCCTGAAACATGACCCCAGAGACATGACGCGGTCACATGACCCCAGAGATGATGCGTTCACATGACCCCTGAGACATGACGCCGTCACATGACCCCTGAGACATGACGCGGTCACATGACCCCAGAGATGACGCGGTCACATGACCCCTGAGACATGACGCCGTCACATGACCCCTGAGACATGACGCCGTCACATGACCCCTGAGACATGACGCCGTCACATGACCCCTGAGACATGACGCCGTCACATGACCCCTGAGACATGACGCCGTCACATGACCCCTGAGACATGACGCCGTCACATGACCCCTGAGACATGACGCGGTCACATGACCCCAGAGATGACGCTGTCACATGACCCCTGAGACATGACCCCAGAGATGATGCGTTCACATGACCCCAGAGATGACGCGGTCACATGACCCCTGAGACATGACCCCAGAGATGATGCGTTCACATGACCCCAGAGATGACGCGGTCACATGACCCCTGAGACATGACCCCTGAGACATGACGCGGTCACATGACCCCAGAGATGATGCGTTCACATGACCCCTGAGACATGACCCCAGAGACATGACGCGGTCACATGACCCCAGAGACATGACGCGGTCACATGACCCCTGAGACATGACCCCAGAGATGATGCGTTCACATGACCCCAGAGATGACGCGGTCACATGACCCCAGAGACATGACCCCAGAGATGACGCGGTCACATGACCCCTGAGACATGACCCCAGAGATGATGCGTTCACATGACCCCAGAGACATGACGCGGTCACATGACCCCTGAGCTGATGAGTCGTGTGGTTCTCCTCTTCAGACCCGAGGCTCGTCTGCAGCGAATCCTTCAGCAGGAACAGGGAGTTCTACACCTGTAGCTCCGCCCTCGAACCCTTCGATCACATGATAACGATGCTGCCCGCCGACACAGAGTGTGTGGAGGAGTGTGTGCGAGGAGAGTGTGTTCTGGGCTCCCCGGCTTCATATATGGGTGAGAGAGCACTGCTTCTGCAAACTGATCACTCTCACTCACACAGACACACACACACAAACACAAACATACTCTCACTCACACAGACACACACACACACAAACATACTCTCACTCACACATACACACACACACACACACATCCACTCACTCTCACTCACACACACACACACTCACTCTCTCTCACTCACACACACACACACTGCAAACTGTAATGTAATACATTTCTGTATATTTGACTACAAGATATTCACTCGCTCAGTAAAGCATCATGGGATTGATTGCTAGGAAACGCATGAACGCAAGTCTCTAGATAAATGGGCGTGGCTTGGGTTCATCCCTCAGCAGTTGATTGGCTGTTGAATGATGTGTGTGTGACCCCTGTGTTCTCAGGAACGTTCGGGAAAGCGTGGCGTCCTCATCCCGGAGTCGTGCTTCAGGAGAACCCATACGCCGGCACTCACCCGGATCCCGCCGGCACTCACCCGGACCTCGACGTGTACGAGACGCCCTTCGACAACAGGACGAACTTTCCCGCCTCGTAGCGGCACGTCATGTGACTTTACGTTCCTCCAACCAGGACGAGCGAAAACTAGACACGTTCTACCTCAGAAAGAGCTTCGGCTGAATGTAAATGATGACACGTTTGTACAGAAAGATGCATTTTATACAAAACTATATTTTGTAAATTAATTATTTTTCCTACTCTTTTTGTCTTCTGTAAACGTACGGAGCCTCTAAAGGGACATGATGATGGAGACGGCGGTAACACTGTACAATAAGCTTCATTAGTTAATGCATTAACGAACATGATCTAACACATTTGTTACAGTATTTATTAATCTTAGTCAATAATAATCCAGCTGTTCATGTTAGTTCAGTGCATTAACTAATGCTAACAAATACAACCTTTGATTTTAATAATGTATTAGTAAATGTTGAATTTAATATTAACTAAGATTAATAAATGCTGAAGTATTGTTCGTTCTTGGTGCATGTGAGCTAATGAACCGTAGTGTAAAGTGTTCTCATAACGTTTCTCAACACAGAGGCATCGCTGTGTGTGTTTCCGTCAGCGTGTCCCTCCAGGGCCTCCGTAGGGATGTTGGATATATATGGAGAATCAGCAGGATGATGGGAGGAGTGTGTGTGAGGAGGGAGGAGTGTGTGTCCCGAGGGTTAATGTGTGTATCCAGGTCTGTTTATGATGGTTATTCAGCTTTGGTTAAAGCACATGTTTGCACACTCTACTACACAATAAACACACTCCCATGAGCTGCTACACACGTGTGAACGCTTGCGTGATCTTTATCCTGTCTCACACACACACACACACACACACACACACACACACACACACACACACACACACACTCACACTCTCTCACACATACACCACTCACACACACTCTCTCACACATATACACACACACACACACACACACACACACACTAACTCACACACACACACACACATACACACACCACTCACACACACTCTCTCACACACACACACACACACACACTCACACTCTCTCACACATACACCACTCACACACACTCTCTCACACACACACACACACACACACACTCTCACACACACACCTCTCACACACACTCACACCCATACACACTCTCACACACACATACTCTCACATACACATACACACACACACACACATACACTCTAACACACACATACAAACTCACACACACACTCACTCACACACAAACATACACCAGTCACACACACATACACACTCTCACACATACACACACACACACACACACACACTCTCTCTCTCACTCACTCACACACACACATATACACTAACTCACATACACACACGTCTCACACACACTCACACCCATACACACTCTCACACACACATACTCTCACATACACACATACACTCTAACACACACATACAAACTCACACACACACTCACTCACGCAAACATACACCAGTCACACACACATACACACTCTCTCACACATACACCACTCACACACACACTCTCTCACACATACACGACTCACACACACACACACACACTCTCTCACACATACACCACTCACACATACACACTCTCACACATACACCACTCACACACACACACACTCTCTCTCTCTCACTCACACACACACACTAACTCTCTCACACACACACACACACTTGCTCACACACACATACACCACTCACTCACACACACACACCTCTCTCACACACATACACCTCTCTCACACACACATACACACTCTCTCTCACACACACACCACTCACACACACATACACTCACACTTTCACACACATACACTCACACACACATACACTCGAATACACACACATACACACTCTCTCACCCACCACTCACACACACATACACTCGAACACACACACATATACACTCTCACTCACACACACTCTCACTCACACACACATTGATGCTCTTGGGATTGAGACGCTAGTTCATCATTGATGTGTTGATGCTTTTATTAACACAGAAAAGGTTCTTTGCAGCAAAACTGAGAACTAAAGAACTGTGAGTCTGTCAGTCTCTCCATCACACACACTACACGTTGGAAGTGTGTTCAGATTCACACACTCCGCATGATCTCATGTCAGGACTCAGGCTCCAGCATCGAGAGTTGATCTAGTGTGTGTGATGTATTGATTGCTGCACATTCTCCTGTATGTTTATGCAGTTTAAACCTGTGAAACTCAGGAGTGCCGAAGCGTTTCTTCTTTCCGGCAGCTCAGACAGGAGAGCGCTGGCGCTTGCAACGCCACGGTCATGGGTTCGGTTCCCAGCAGTGGCGGTTCTAGAGGGGGGGCCAGGGGGGCCCGTGCCCCTGTGACAAAAAGCTTGGCCCCCCTTGTGGCCCCCCTAAATGTGGAGTTTGAAATAATTTTTACAAAACTGTTTTTTTGCTATCGTATGCGTATTATTTTTTATTTTTCTATCTTTGTGGATTTGCATTTTCACGTGACAATTCGCATCACATTCGCGGGAATCGCGGCAGAATAACGTCTGTCTCCTGCACGCGAGAGAGGAGAGAAGAAAGTTGGTAAATGTCAGTTCAGTTGTAAGTTCATTCTTTATGTGCGTATGGTGTGCGATGTGTATTGTCTATTATGATATTGTAATCATTGCTTTAACTATGTACGAGGCACTGTGAGCTGACATAGCATTTTTCTATCGTCCTTTCACTGCTATGTGCAGTTCATAGGTAGGCTATATGTCCCCAAATTATTTTTGTCTTATATTTATATCATATTATGTTCTTATATTAGAATATCGCATCAGCAAGAGTGCCGTTTTCCCGTGCACAATTGCAACTGTGATATTTACGTTATACAACAGTTAAATTAACAATAAGTTAACATTGGGAGTTACTTTTTAGACACAATATTGTCAATATTGTTTGTTTTCCCTTTATTTCGCCGACTAGAATTTCATAATGAAACCGTAGTGAGTCTCAATGCAACACAGCAATGATTTATTGACTGAAATCCGCGTTTTGAACGAATCACTTGCTTCTTTCCCGAATAAATCAGCCGTTTGAACAAATCGTTTGAATGAATGAATCCCTCTTACAGGGACTTGCCGCCGCCTACTGGCGGTTTTAGTTTCATATTTAAAGTATCCTTTAATTAAAACGTTAAAATTAGAAATAATTGCATTTTTAAATATTGATTTTAAAAAAATCTCATAGCTTTATTTATGCAATTGTAAATGGAGTGTAAATATATTAATGCCACTTCTGTGTCACCTCTGCACTGCAAAGATGGATTTTGATTGAATTAATTAATTTGACTGGTAACAGTGGTACTGTATAATTATTGCATAATTAAGTATTATTGTATAAATAAGTATAATTACTGTATAATTTGAATGTTAGTATTTGACATAAAAGGTGATGCATAACTCTAAATAAGTTTAGAAAAAATGTCCATAGGTGAAAATGCCCCTGGAAATCAATTTAAGGTGGCAAATATTGCCCCTTAATTAAAAAATGTATTTCTGTCACTGCTGTGAACCGACCACTGCATAGAATATGAAAAATATTAATATCTTCGTGAGTCAGCTGTCAACAACAGGCCTAAACCAGCCATGGCACCAGCACAAAAACACAATCAGTAAAATATTATCTAATTATTAACAAAATGTTGAAAATATTGAAATATATTTTTGTCAATATTGCACACCCCTAATGTACGGTATTAATTTTGATTTCTTTAGGTCTTAAAAAGCCTTAAATTTGACTTTAAAAAGTGTGCAGGAACCCTGTAAACGGTTAGACATATCAAGTCAGTTATTTTCAGTAAATGAATTAATAAGCTTCTTGGTCCCCATTGCTTTTGCTCTATAGTTCTCAAAATGAAGAGAAAGAAGGACATCATGTCTATTACAGTTACTGTGACTAATACTGAATATGTAATGCAAATGTAAAAACATAATGGAAATGCAAATACATTGTTGAATGATTATAAACACGGTATTATGCCTGTTAATGCCTGCAGCAGTGCAGAAAATGATATGACAACAATAAGGTCTAAATGTAACTGGCCCCTCTAACAGTACAACTGGCCCCAGCTTGGCCCCCCCAGTTGAAATGGGCTAGAACCGCCACTGGTTCCCAGGGAACGCAAGAACTGATAAGAATGTAAATGTGTAGCTTAAAATGCAGTGTAAGCGCTGTGGATAAAAGCGTCTGATAAATGCATGAATGTAAATTCCATGAATGGAATTCCAGTTATTCTCCACTTTGCTTTCGGCTCCAGTAAAACTAGACCGGAAATCAACTATTTCTCGGACCACCAGCGGATTTAGCCTGATCCCACATCAGCCGAGGAGCATCTGAACGTGTGTGTGTGTGTGTGTGTGTGTGAGAGTGGCCGGCCATCGAATGTCTTCAACATCTGGCAGCAATGAGGAGAAATCGCAGTGTCTGGCAGCGAGATCACAGATCATGAGAAATCCATTTACTCTACTTAGTCACAGGATGGGGGGTGAACACAGGTCTGTGTGTGTGTGTGTGTGTGTGTGTGTGTGTTTGACTGTGTGTTTGTGTGTGTGTGAGTGGAGCAGATCTGAGGTCAGTGGCTCCGGATCACACACACACACTCACTCTCACACACACACACACACTCACTCTCACACACACACACACACAGATGTTGAGGATATAGTCTGTCTGATGTTTGTTTGATATCTGTCTTTTTGACGTTTGTCTGATGTCTGTCTGTTGTCTGTCTGATGTCTGTCTGATGTCTGTCTGATGTCTGTCTGATGTCTGTCTGTTGTCTGTCTGATGTCTGTCTGTCTGATGTTTGTTTGATATCTGTCTTTTTGACGTTTGTCTGATGTCTGTCTGTTGTCTGTCTGATGTCTGTCTGATGTCTGTCTGATGATTGTCTGATGTCTGTCTGTTGTCTGTCTGATGTCTGTCTGATGTCTGTCTGATGTCTGTCTGTTGTCTGTCTGATGTCTGTCTGATGTCTGTCTGTTGTCTGTCTGATGTCTGTCTGATGTCTGTCTGTTGTTTGTTTGATATCTGTCTTTTTGACGTTTGTCTGATGTCTGTCTGATGTCTGTCTGATGTCTGTCTGATGTCTGTCTGTTGTCTGTCTGATGTCTGTCTGATGTCTGTCTGATGTCTGTCTGTTGTCTGTCTGATGTCTGTCTGATGTCTGTCTGATGTCTGTCTGTTGTCTGTCTGATGTCTGTCTGATGTCTGTCTGTTGTTTGTTTGATATCTGTCTTTTTGACGTTTGTCTGATGTCTGTCTGATGTCTGTCTGATGTCTGTCTGATGTCTGTCTGTTGTCTGTCTGATGTCTGTCTGATGATTGTCTGATGTCTGTCTGTTGTCTGTCTGATGTCTGTCTGATGTCTGTCTGTTGTCTGTCTGATGTCTGTCTGTTGTCTGTCTGATGTCTGTCTGATGTCTGTCTGATGTCTGTCTGTCTGATGTCTGTCTGATGTCTGTCTGATGTCTGTCTGATGATTGTCTGATGTCTGTCTGTTGTCTGTCTGATGTCTGTCTGATGATTGTCTGATGTCTGTCTGTTGTCTGTCTGATGTCTGTCTGTTGTCTGTCTGATGTCTGTCTGATGTCTGTCTGATGTCTGTCTGTTGTCTGTCTGATGTCTGTCTGATGATTGTCTGATGTCTGTCTGTTGTCTGTCTGATGTCTGTCTGATGTCTGTCTGATGATTGTCTGATGTCTGTCTGATGTCTGTCTGATGTCTGTCTGATGTCTGTCTGATGTCTGTCTGATGTCTGTCTGTTGTCTGTCTGATGTCTGTCTGATGATTGTCTGATGTCTGTCTGTTGTCTGTCTGATGTCTGTCTGTTGTCTGTCTGATGTCTGTCTGATGTCTGTCTGTTGTCTGTCTGATGTCTGTCTGATGTCTGTCTGTTGTCTGTCTGATGTCTGTCTGATGTCTGTCTGTTGTCTGTCTGATGTCTGTCTGTTGTCTGTCTGATGTCTGTCTGATGTCTGTCTGTTGTCTGTCTGATGTCTGTCTGATGTCTGTCTGATGTCTGTCTGTTGTCTGTCTGATGTCTGTCTGATGTCTGTCTGTTGTCTGTCTGATGTCTGTCTGATGATTGTCTGATGTCTGTCTGTTGTCTGTCTGATGTCTGTCTGTTGTCTGTCTGATGTCTGTCTGTTGTCTGTCTGATGTCTGTCTGATGTCTGTCTGTTGTCTGTCTGATGTCTGTCTGATGTCTGTCTGTTGTCTGTCTGATGTCTGTCTGATGTCTGTCTGTTGTCTGTCTGATGTCTGTCTGATGTCTGTCTGATGTCTGTCTGATGTCTGTCTGTTGTCTGTCTGATGTCTGTCTGATGATTGTCTGATGTCTGTCTGTTGTCTGTCTGATGTCTGTCTGATGTCTGTCTGATGTCTGTCTGATGTCTGTCTGTTGTCTGTCTGATGTCTGTCTGTTGTCTGTCTGATGTCTGTCTGATGATTGTCTGATGTCTGTCTGTTGTCTGTCTGATGTCTGTCTGATGTCTGTCTGATGTCTGTCTGATGTCTGTCTGATGTCTGTCTGATGATTGTCTGATGTCTGTCTGTTGTCTGTCTGATGTCTGTCTGATGTCTGTCTGTTGTCTGTCTGATGTCTGTCTGATGTCTGTCTGATGTCTGTCTGATGTCTGTCTGATGTCTGTCTGTTGTCTGTCTGATGTCTGTCTGATGTCTGTCTGATGTCTGTCTGTTGTCTGTCTGATGTCTGTCTGATGTCTGTCTGATGTCTGTCTGTTGTCTGTCTGATGTCTGTCTGATGTCTGTCTGATGTCTGTCTGTTGTCTGTCTGATGTCTGTCTGATGTCTGTCTGATGTCTGTCTGTTGTCTGTCTGATGTCTGTCTGATGTCTGTCTGATGTCTGTCTGATGTTTGTCTGATGTCTGTCTGATGTCTGTCTGATGTCTGTCTGATGTTTGTCTGCACGCGCTGGCCCACCCAGAAGAGACGCTCGGGCTCACAGACGCTCCTCTGTTGGTTTATCGGAGCTCGGCCAACTCACATAAACCGTCACTTCTCTCTCGTCCCGCTTCCAAGCCAAGCGAGCAGCATCCAAGAAGAAATCAGACTCCAGAAATAAAGAGCTGCCATCTCTCCCTCACACACACACACACACACACACACACTCGCTCTCATAACAGACTCGCTGATGTTTTCCAGATGCTCTGGAACAACCTTCAGAAACACCAATACCACCAGCATTACAGTTCTGTCCAGACGGTGAGGGTTGTGTTTGAATGATACTTCTCATATTTTTATATATTTTATGATTCTTTTTTGATATTTCTATTTCTGTTTATTTTATTATATTTTTGATGTTTACATGTTTGAGTGTGTGTGTGTCCTGCAGAAACGACTGAAACACTGTTGTTACACTAATGCCTCAGTGATGTTGTGTCTCGGACTCGTGTGTGATTGTTACCGAAGCTCCTGAACTCAGGAGGACACACACACACACACACACACACCTTCTCATACGCCGATCAACCATCATGGACAGGAGATCACGTGCCCTAGAACAGTGGTTCCCAAACCTGTCCTCACGGCACCCCAACACTGCACGTTTTCTTTATCTCCCTAATCAAACACACCTGATTCAACTCATCAGCTCATTTTTGAATCAGGTGTGTTTGATTAGGGAGATAAAGAAAACGTGCAGTGTTGGGGTGCCGTGAGGACAGGTTTGGGAACCACTGCCCTAGAAAACACACTATAATATGGACTTGGTCTTTTCTTTATTTTTATGTTTTACTCCATACTGGTCGTGTAGTAACAGAAGACGTGATGCTCGTACACTGACCCTGTTAAACTCACACTCACACACACACACACATGATGTTGTTTGTGTGTTTTAGTCCCAGATGGTTCTTCAGTCTGTGATCTGCTGCACTTCAAACGCAGTAATGAACATGTGCGACACACACACACACACACACACGTGTAACGACACGATCATCCACTGAGCTCTGCTCGTGTCACATCTGTCCATCAGGAGGTTTTGAGGAACCGTAAAGCACTTTCGCAGACCAACACTCCAGAAGATGATTATTACTGATCAACATCTTCATCAGTCTAAAGTCTAAATTATGAATATTGTTGCTCTTTGAAAAACTGCTTTTGTAAGTCTCTAAAAATAAATGTCACTAAAGACTCAAATATTTAAATAGGATCTTATTGTCTGTAATTGACATGCAAACACTCAGCTGATAAACTTGTTTTATATTTGTATGATACTTTTATGATTTTTTTATATTATAAAAAAAGAATCTAACTATTTCAGCTTAAAGCTTGAGTTCAGCTGCTGATCTTCATCTTGTCATTTCAACCTATATTATTTTAAATTTAAGACTTAAAATATGTAATTGAATCTCGTATGAAAGGGTTGAAATTGCTTGAATTATTTTGCTTGAGTTGAAGTAAAAACAAAGACTTACTGATATCATTTTTTTATGATACTTTTATTTTATGATATTATGGCTTTATTATAACATTTAGATACTTTAGATTTGTTTTCTTTTTTATACTTTTATTCAGTTTTCATGGTGTTTATTGGATGTTTGATATATTTGATGTTTTATCATTTTTGATGTTGACATTTTTTTACAAAGTTTTTAAAAAGTAGTTTTATTAAACTTTATAAAAAAAACACTAAAAACTGTGTGTGAGAGAGAGTGTGTGTGTCTGTGTGAGTGTGTCTGTGTGAGAGTGCGTGTGTGTGAGAGAGAGAGACTGTGTGTGTGAGCGTGTTGGAGTGTGTGTGTGAGAGAGAGAGACTGTGTGTGTGTGTGTGTGTGAGAGTATGTGAGTGTGTGTGAGAGAGAGAGACTGTGTGTGAGTGCGTGTGTGTCTGTGTGAGAGTGTGTGTGAGTGCGTGTGTGTCTGTGTGAGTGCGTGTGTGTCTGTGAGTGTGTGTGTGTGTGTGTGAGAGAGAGAGACTGTGTGTGTGAGCATGTTGGAGTGTGTGTGAGAGAGAGTGTGTGTGTCTGTGTGAGTGTGCGAGAGTGCGTGTGCGTGTCTGTGTGAGAGTGAGTGTGTCTGTGTGTGTGTGTGAGAGAGAGTGTGTGTGTGTGTGTGTGTGTGTGTGTGAGAGAGAGAGACTGTGTGTGTGAGCATGTTGGAGTGTGTGTGAGAGAGAGTGTGTGTGTCTGTGTGAGTGTGCGAGAGTGCGTGTGCGTGTCTGTGTGAGAGTGAGTGTGTCTGTGTGTGTGTGTGAGAGAGAGTGTGTGTGTCTGTGTGAGTGTGTGTGTCTGTGTGCGAGAGTGCGTGTGCGTGTCTGTGTGAGAGTGAGTGTGTGTGTGTGTGTGTGAGAGAGAGTGTGTGTGAGACTGCTCTGATCTGAATCTCTCCGTCAGAAGGTTCTTCTTTCTTCTCAGAATAACTCTGATTGGGATCAGAAACTGGAGCTAATGAGCTGTGATGACTCCGCCCCCATCAGGAGGACCAGCCAATCACAGCGCAGAAGAGGGTGAAGGGGAACTGCTGGTGAGTGAGAATAAAGCCACAGATTTCTGAAATATGACAAGTTTACACACGTTACTACTGGAAAGTGTGTGTATGTGAGCATGTTGGAGTGTGTGTGTGTGTGAGCGTGTTGGATTGTGTGTGAGTGTGTGTGTGAGTGTTTGAGTGTATGTGAGCGTGTTGGATTGTGTGTGTGTGTGTGTGTGTGTGTATGTGAGCGTGTTGGATTGTGTGTGTGTGTGTGTGTGTGTGTATGTATGTGAGCGTGTTGGATTGTGTTTGAGTATGTGAGTGTGTGTGAGAGTGTGTGTGAGTGTTGGAGTGTATGTGAGCGTGTTGGATTGTGTGTGTGTGTGTGTGTGTGTGTGTGTGTGTGTGTGTATGTGAGCGTGTTGGATTGTGTTTGAGTATGTGAGTGTGTGTGAGAGAGTTGGAGTGTGTGTGTGTGTGTATGTGAGCGTGTTGGAGTGTGTGTGTGTGAGAGAGACTGTATGTGTGTGTGTGTATGTGAGAGAGAGACTGTGTGTGTGTGTGTGTGTGTGTGTGTGTGTAAGAGAGAGACTGTGTGTGTGTGTGTGTGTGAGAGAGAGTATGTGAGCGTGTTGATGTGTGTGTGTGTGTGTGTGTGTGTGAGAGAGAGTATGTGAGCAAGTTGGAGTGTGTGTGTTTGTGTGAGAGAGAGACTGTGTGTGTGTGTGTGTGTGTGTGTGTGAGAGAGAGACTGTGTGTGTGTGTGTGTGTGTGAGAGAGAGACTGTGTGTGTGTGTGAGAGAGAGTATGTGAGCGTGTTGAAGTGTGTGTGTGTGAGAGTATGTGAGCGTGTTGGAGTGTGTGTGTGTGTGTGTGTGTGTGAGTGTTGAAGTGTGTGTGTGAGAGTATGTGAGCGTGTTGGAGTGTGTGTGTGTGTGTGTGTGTGAGAGTATGTGAGCGTGTTGGAGTGTGTGTGTCTGTGCAGAACAAAAAGGCCTGTATCGGAGGATGATAAGGGTCCTCTAGCGCCACCCAGTTGGAAAGACTCTTCCTGCGATTAAACACACACACACACACACACACACACACACATCTGTCCACAACAATAGAATATTGTAAACTTTATGCTGTGAAACATCTTTCAATAGTAGTTTGGAACATTAATAATCTCCATAAACTATCAAACAGCAGTTTTCTACATGCCCAGTTATTATTGCTGAAATAAATTGATCTTATCTAGCGTATTTATTTAAACAAAATAAATATATATATATATATATCTCCATCCATGTAAAGTTGTCAAAGGATTGTCTGTCAGTAATGAGCGTGATCTGTTGTTGTCTGTGTAGTGCCCTCATTAGTGTGTTTACTTCACTGACTCCTGATCACTGATCAGAGGCGCCAGGAGCCGTGACCTTTGACCCGCCGCCACATCTGTGCTGGTAATGAGCTGGAGGTCAGACTCCCTGCTAATGAACCTCCCGCTGATCAGGGGTCAGGGGTCAGGCAGACGCTTCGAGTCTCTGTTTGATTAAACGAGTGCGGTCCTCGTTTACAGTGTTCATCACGTCTCACTCCTCTCACAATTATCATTTAATTAATCAGTTAATAATGTTCAGTGGTCATGTGGTGTGGGAAAGATGAAATGTCAACAGTAAATAATCCCTCCAGTCTCTGTTGCTAATCAGAAAATAATTTTATCATCAACTATAATTGATCATGTTCACTTGAGTTTATTATTGAGCTTTTAATTGTTTTACAGAGAAACTGCCCGTAATTAGAAGTGCTTTATGTGGGTTTTGGCTCTTCAAAATAAATTCATTTCCACAACATAAGAAAAAAAAAAGGTTTTGTAAATCACAATTCAAAAGTGGAAATTATGTGGCATAATTTATCATCTCATTATGACCATCATTATTTTAACATTTAAATATTTAGTTCTTGTTGTCCCGTAGATGTTGTTCCAGGAGCCGGTTCTGTTGGTGTGGAGAGCAGCGCCCCCGTGTGGATCCGAGACGCTCCTGCACTGCTGTCTCATCATGCTCAATAACCTGCAGTCACTCTTAATGATTCGAAACTATCCTTTAATCGTGAGGTTCTCAGTGTCAGATGTGCCGATGTTCTCAGATGAGTGGAGAAAGCGGAGGCCATCGGTGACGGACGCTCGGATACGCTGCAGTGACGGTGATGACAGAGGCCGGCGCGAGCTGGACGCGAGTGGGTGTGTCAGTGAAGGTAACGCGTGTGATCAGAGGTTAGCATGGTAGCGGTCGCGGCTCTCGAAGTCCCTGAAGGAGAACCTGGCGTCCATCTTGGTGTGTGGGATCCGCCCGAAGGGGGCGTGGTCTCGGAAGCAGCTGTCAAACACCTCGTCAACCACTAGCTCTGCCTCCTCCCTGCTCACCTTACGCACCGCCAGGATGGAGCGCAGCGCTCGACTCCGCACACACTCCTGCACACACACACACAGTCACATGACCTTTAGAGACGGTCACATGACCCTTCTGGACTCAGTCACATGACTGATACTCTGAGTTACCTGATGGTGTTCTCTGAGGCCGAAGTTGAATCTGGAGACCTCGTTGAGGAAGGAACAGTCTCCGCTCAGATTGGCGGCCCGGATCTGCAGGAGCGAGAGTGAACACACACACACACACACACACGTTTTAACCCTCTGGTCCTCTTTGTGTTTTTTTTTGTGTTTTATTTTCAATGAAATTAATGTACTATATTTTAGTTTGATAATGGTTTTTATTTAATATTTAGTATTTTTAGGGGATTGTATGGCACTAAATTATATTTACGCTGTATTTATAATCCATTTATTCACTTTTTGAGCATTACGACTGAAACTGGTGAATCTTGAACGCTTTAGAGGACAGACTGAAGTTTGATCTCT
This sequence comes from Rhinichthys klamathensis goyatoka, assembly GCF_029890125.1. Lineage (NCBI taxonomy): Eukaryota > Metazoa > Chordata > Actinopteri > Cypriniformes > Leuciscidae > Rhinichthys > Rhinichthys klamathensis. The sequence continues at coordinate 383,319 of NW_026607038.1, read as the reverse complement.
TCTCAAACACACACTCGGCAGATTATTGCTGAAGTGAGAAACGTTTTAAAAAGTAAATTTTAAAATGAACAGAATTTGACGTTTATTGTTATGAAAAATGCACAAAAATACTATTTTCAATTTTTATATGAAATATATGTTTTCAAAACCGCGTTTTCCTGTAAAGCTGAGTGGATGCGAGGCTAGCGTGTCCAGCGGGGTCTCCGCGTGTGAGGCTGATCTCTCAGTGAATGATCTTCCAGTGAGATGTTGTTCGGCTGCAGTTCCAAACGCTTCCACTAGAGGAAACTCTCTCTTCATTTCCAGTGCGCCATTTCTGACCGCGAGGAGCTCAAGTGTGAATATTGTTACAGGACCATTAAACCTGTTCAGAACATGGCCATGATTTATGTGTGTGTGTGTGTGTGTGCAAGTGACAAAACCTGGACCGAGTTTCAGACCATTCCGATAAAGTAGAAAAAGAAAACAAAAAAACAAATTAAAAATGTTTCGCTCAAAAATGACCAAGAGTGACAGTGAACACACACACACACACACACACACCTCTGAGCAGGCCAGGTGTGCAGGAGAGGACAGTAACCACACACACACACACACACACCTCTGAGCAGGCCAGGTGTGCAGGAGAGGACAGTAACCACACACACACACACACACCTCTGAGCAGGCCAGGTGTGCAGGAGAGGACAGTAACCACACACACACACACACACCTCTGAGCAGGCCAGGTGTGCAGGAGAGGACAGTAACCACACACACACACACACACCTCTGAGCAGGCCAGGTGTGCAGGAGAGGACAGTAACCACACACACACACACACACCTCTGAGCAGGCCAGGTGTGCAGGAGAGGACAGTAACCACACACACACACACACACACCTCTGAGCAGGCCAGGTGTGCAGGAGAGGACAGTAACCACACACACACACACACACACACACCTCTGAGCAGGCCAGGTGTGCAGGAGAGGACAGTAACCACACACACACACACACACACCTCTGAGCAGGCCAGGTGTGCAGGAGAGGACAGTAACCACACAGACACACACACACACACACCTCTGAGCAGGCCAGGTGTGCAGGAGAGGACAGTAACCACACACACACACACACACACACCTCTGAGCAGGCCAGGTGTCTGGGGTTGCTGAACCAGTCGACTCGCGCGCGGCAGTGGTCGAAGGCGTGGATTAGCTCGTGCGTGACCACGCGGTTCATGTGAGCCTGCTGGTGGATGTTGTTCTGGCACAGGACGATCTGCACACACACACACACGGTCAGACACACACCAGCACGTGTGTGTTCGGCTCACACAGCTTCCTCACACACACCTGAGAGGTGGCGGCGTCGAACCCGCCACTAACCGTCCCGTCACAGTCCTCACACGAGAAGTGCCGGTCTTTATGAACCGCACTGAGGAAAGACACACACATCAGTCATGTGATGAAGAAGAGGATGATGATGATGAACATGATGATGAAGATGCCCTTACCAGCCGGAGCTTCTCATCGCGGCCAGCAGGAGCTTAGCATACGGGCCTGAGACATAATGAGATATAATTATGAGATAAAAAGTTAAACTCATGATTAAAAAGTCAAAATTATAACATACCAAGTCATTATGAAATAAAAAAAGTCAAAATTATGACAATAATAATTATGATATAAAAGTCAAAATTATGACACTAATTATGAGATAAAAATAGAAATGACATTAGCCATAATTATGTGATAAAAAGTCAAACTCATTATTAAAATGTTGATTTTTTTAAAATACCAAGCCATTATGAAATTAAAGTCAAAATGACAAAAAAACAGAATTATGACAGTAATAATTATGATAAAGTAAAAAAGATTATGAGACAAAAAGTTGAAATTTTGACTATGAGATTAAAACAGAAATGAAATAATTGTTCAAAATAATGAGATGAACAATACGAGATAAACAGACAAAATCAAGATCACGTGGAAATTAGGACTTTTTCTCTCATACATTTTAGGCTTAATCTAAAAAGAAATTACTATCATAATTCTAATGTGATTCTCATGTGGCTTCCATACAGCATATAGTTGATCTTAAACATGACATGAATATTGTTGTTCGATCATAAACCCCAGAAACAACATCTGAAGCAGGTGAGCGAGCGCCGCGTGCACGCGCACAGGCGCTGATGTGCCCTTACTAGTGTCCATGGCGAACTGCAGCATGATGTGACACTTGTGCTTGAAGGTGAAGAGGCTCTCCCCGATCGAGCCCTGCTTGTACTTGCCGCCGCTTCGCTCGGGATATAGACTATAGCCATAGTTCTCGTCCTTCGCGTCACTCTCGCGCTCTTTATCTTCTTTAGCGCCACTCTCAGCCATTGCTTGGCGCTGCGCGTGTACGCGAAGGTCACGCGAGCGTCTCTGAGTCACGTGATTGAAAGCGAGGATTAAAGTATTTTAGTTATTTACGCTGTTTGATTTCGCTTAAGCTATTTAGTGTAGACTTTTTATTATTTTTGTTTTCGTTTCGCAGTGAGATGTCCCGCATATCACGCGTGCTCTCAAAATAAGATGCAGTCAAGTGTGTGTTTTTGTGTTTTCAAAATAAAAGCCCCCAAATCAAACGACAAACGCAATAATGATTATAACTCCACAGTCACGTATAGTATAAAAATATATGAGTGAATATAGAATCAATATCACTATATATAATTATATATGTCGGAAAATATATGAAATATGTTTATTATAAACAACTTTTTATTGTTTATATATATATATATATATATATATATATATATATATATATATATATATATATATATATATTGAAACATATATACGAAGTTGAAATAATGTGGGCTGACGGTTTCAACAGAAGCAAATACCATTGATTATCAACCTTGTGGCTCACCGTAAGGTTGTCTTTTTAAAGGTTTAAAAGGTATAGTTAACCTCAATTTTCTTATGTAGAATTTATTTATTTATTTTTCCTTATGGAGAAAGTTTTTACTTCCGGAACTTTACTGTTGCTTTTTGTCGGCGCCAACAGCAAGCGCGAGCAGCGCGAGCCCGTACGTTAGACGTTTGTTTGTTCGCGCATGCGCATAGAGGAGGAGTTTGCGATGTCATGGCGCTGAACACAAACTATTGATCAAAACTCTTCATTATCATCATCATCATCGGCACAGGTAGGACACGCACATCTGGCTCTGCTCTTTACTGCTGTTAAAGGGTTATTTTAAACCGATCTATTTCGGATGAGCTTCTCTACACGGGCGTTTATGAAACGTTTATAGTTAACTTGGCCAGTAAACATTTTACATGCGTGTTAACATGACATTAACCCGTGTTTTACTGTAACATATCTCTGTTTATGTGTGTATATGTGTAGATGTACTTTACACACAGCGAATGTTCTGGAATGTCTGATTTATGAAGGTTATGATATAGTTTATTTGGATCCATAATTTCTCGACGAATCGCGTTTTAATCTGTGGTCAAGGGTCTTTTTCAGGGCCACGTTGTTGTCAGTTTCCTTCTCAACAGTTACCATGGTAACCGTGGCTTCCGACAACATACCATAGTACATACATTTGTTGTTTTCACTGTAAAATCAGCGAATATTATCGTGGTAATGCAATCATCACTATTGCTGTTGCTCACACATACTAAACATCGAGAAACATCCAGTTTTCTTCAGAACATGTTAAATTCATAATTTATATATAGTAGTCATTACTTCAGTGAGCTCATTGTTTCTGCATTCAATTACTACATTGTTTAAATTAATACATTTTTATCTAACTGTGACTTTGTATATGTACATTTCTGAAATGCACAACTCTGATAACAGAACACTGTAAACGGACTCATGCCGTCTCTGTAAAGCTGCCTTGAAATGATGTGTATTGTGAAAAGCGTCATACAAATAAACGTGAATTGGATTTAATAGTCAAAATTTGAAGTGGATCAAAACAGTTCATCAGAGTTTGTCGTAAGAATTCATGTATAACTTTGATGAAAGGTTTTGATCCACTTCAGATGTTGCTGACTGTACATGCACACACACATATATATATATCAGTAGTCTGACAGAAGACATGTAGTGGGAGCCAGACAGAGCTGAGGCGTGAGCTGGGCATGAGGAGGAGCGTGTGTAATCGTGATGAACTGTTGCAGGGCGTCTCTGTTGGTCTGATGCGGTCGGAGCGCGTCCGGCGAGGGTCGTGATGTCGGGGAATAAAGCCGTGGAGCTGCAGATTCAGATGCGGCAGAACGCAGAAGACCTGCAGAGCTTCATGAAGGATCTGGACTCCTGGGAGGAAGAGATGAAGGAGAAGGACCAGCAGCTCCGCACCGGAAACACCAGCCTCACACCAGTAAAGCTCTCTGACCCCGAGCTCACACCAGTGACGGTTACCGTCTTTGTTTCGCCACTTAAACAGATTTTATTTATTTCAGAAAACACTCCCGCCGGTGAGGAACAAAGACTATAAAAAGACGAAGAAGAGGGTGAAACGCCAGGCTAACGGCGCCGGCGCTCTGAAGGATCAGACGCAAACGCAGCGGATTAAATCCTACGATTATCAAGCCTGGGACAAGTTTGATGTGGTAATGTGATTTTGGGAAAAGTTACTTTTAAAAGTGATGTGTTACTCCCTAAAAAAGCAACTAATTACTGTACTTACTGTAGTTACTTTTTATGGAAAGTAATGCGTCTTTTTTGCAAGTGTTTAACATAGTAATGCATTAAACAACATAGCCTGTAACACACACCTTCACATTTTAATGCATGCTACTCGTAATATGTTACTTTACTCGTTACATCACAAAAATAATCTGATTACGTAACGCATGTCATCTGTAATGTGTTACCCCATCACTGTTCAACAATAAACATAGTTTGTTTGCAGGAGAAGACTCTGGAGTGCATGGACGCAGAGGAGAGGCCGGCGCAGTCCAACGAGTCTGACACTGAGGGGGTTCAGGTGGACCGAGATCTGGCGCTCACTGAGAAAGAGAAGGTGTGACGCCGCCACTGAGGATTCATCATGAGTTCTGCTTTCATGCGGTCGTACAGGAGTGTGTGTGATGTTACGCTTTCATACGGTCGTACAGGAGTGTGTGTGATGTTACACTTTCATATGGTCGTACAGGAGTGTGTGTGATGTTACGCTTTCATATGGTCGTACAGGAGTGTGTGTGATGTTACGCTTTCATATGGTCGTACAGGAGTGTGTGTGATGTTACGCTTTCATATGGTCGTACAGGAGTGTGTGTGATGTTACGCTTTCATATGGTCGTACAGGAGTGTGTGTGATGTTACGCTTTCATATGGTCGTACAGGAGTGTGTGTGATGTTACGCTTTCATATGGTCGTACAGGAGTGTGTGTGATGTTACGCTTTCATGCGGTCGTACAGGAGTGTGTGTGATGTTACACTTTCATACGGTCGTACAGGAGTGTGTGTGATGTTACGCTTTCATGCGGTCGTACAGGAGTGTGTGTGATGTTACGCTTTCATACGGTCGTACAGGAGTGTGTGTGATGTTACACTTTCATACGGTCGTACAGGAGTGTGTGTGATGTTACACTTTCATATGGTCGTACAGGAGTGTGTGTGATGTTACGCTTTCATGCGGTCGTACAGGAGTGTGTGTGATGTTACGCTTTCATATGGTCGTACAGGAGTGTGTGTGATGTTACACTTTCATATGGTCGTACAGGAGTGTGTGTGATGTTACACTTTCATACGGTCGTACAGGAGTGTGTGTGATGTTACGCTTTCATATGGTCGTACAGGAGTGTGTGTGATGTTACGCTTTC
>NW_026607038.1:367500-375000 GCF_029890125.1 Rhinichthys klamathensis goyatoka | reverse complement strand
GCGAGCCGCGTTTCCTGAGCCGTGCTTCACTGACACGCTGCACATAACTGACAATCACAGCATTCGCCATTTCATAATCGAGAGAAGCCAAATCGGTTTAAGTGCGATTTCATGTAAAGTGTGATGAGTCGTGCAGCGCTAGCATCGTTCCTGACGGGAGTGTGTGTGCAGGTTCTCCGTGGCGGAGTCGGACTGTCATCTGGCGATCGCTCTGGACTGTAAACACGTGAAAGCTTTCGCCAGGAGAGCGTCGGCACGCGCGGCTCTGAGGAAACACCAGGAAGCTCTCGAAGGTCTGAGGATGAGTGCAGATCATCCGCATGGTTCATGATGGAAGTGAAAGGATAAACACTGATCTAGTCTTTTGCTCATCCAGATTATGAAATGGTTCTCAAACTGGATCCTGGAAACTCAGAGGCGCGGAAGGAGATCCAGAAACTCCAGCAGGTGTGAGCACAGCTCAGGCGTACACAGTGTTGTGTGGAACTCAGTACAAGTAACTTGAGTTATGTAATCAGATTACTTTTTCAAGTAATTAGTAAAGTAACGCATTACTTTTTCAATTTACAACAAAATATCTCAGTTACTTTTTCAAATAAGTAACGCTAGTTTATTTTTCACATTCATTGACTGATGTTGATAGAAATAAAGTGAGGTGTGTGTGTGTGTGTGTGTGTGTAAACATGATGGTTATTGCAGTTCTAGACTAAATGTGATCATGCATTTACTCGTCTCACACAAAAACATTCAGTATTCCTCAAAATGAATAAAAACAGTGAAATGCAATCTCAGAATTTTATGCAAAACTTTTATAATTAATTATATTGATATGCTCCAAATATGTATTTAATCTCACTTTATTAACTGATGTCTTTGCTGCTGACCGTCAATGATCTAATTCAGCCAGACTAATGAGCAAAAATGACTTTAAATGAGATCTAGTAATAAGAGAGTTGAACTTCTCCTCCGGTCTCCTGTTGTTCTGTAATCCAGAATTCAGACTCTGAGAGACCGGTCAGTGATGTTGCTTCTCTTCAGGTGTCGGGGTCGAGCGGAGAGACGGAGGAGAAGAGCGAGAGCGTTACGCTGGCGGAGGAGAAGAGCGAGAGCGTTACGCTGGCGGAGGAGAAGAGCGAGAGCGTTACGCTGGCGGAGGAGAAGAGCGAGAGCGTTACGCTGGCGGAGGAGAAGAGCGAGAGCGTTACGCTGGCGGAGGAGAAGAGCGAGAGCGTTACGCTGGCGGAGGAGAAGAGCGAGAGCGTTACGCTGGCGGAGGAGAAGAGCGAGAGCGTTACGCTGGCGGAGGAGAAGAGCGAGAGCGTTACGCTGGCGGAGGAGAAGAGCGAGAGCGTTACGCTGGCGGAGGAGAAGAGCGAGAGCGATCCGGCACTACAGCGTCTGCAGGAACAGCAGAGGAAACAAGAGGCCGTCGTGCAGAAAGACCGGGTGAGAGCCTCTAACTCCTCATTGGACATTACTGTCAGTGACATCTATGAACATGTGGGAGCAATAATGATTCCTCCACTTTGAGCTGATCATGTTTTCTTCTGTGTGTTTTCTGTAACTGCTAATGCTCTTTTTACACACACACTGAACAACATGAAGCATTGCTTGGTCACTGGTTGAGCTAAACTGGTATTATCTAATTGTGTAGTTAAATTTAACAGCTGACAGATATTCAACATAACTCATGTGTGAGAGTCTAACAGAAGGACGGACTAAACCAGTCAAATATCCACTGAGTTCTGCTCATGTTTATCACCATTTCCTAAACTATAGCGGATAAACTGATAATGTTGAAGGAGTGTGAATAAGTGTAGGTTTGACTGTGTTTGTGGATGTTCCAGGGAAACGCTTACTTTAAGGAAGGCGAGTACGAGTCGGCGGTGGAGTGCTACTCTAGAGGCATGGAGGCGGACGGCGCTAACGCCCTGCTACACGCTAACAGAGCCATGGCGTTCCTCAAGCTCCACAGGTGACGAGATGTTTGCTACCTAGTGCACACTTGTTTTGTAGGTAATGTAGATTACGTAACGTTGCTTTACTCGTTACATCACAGAAGTATCTGATCACGTAATGCACGTTACTTGTAATGTAACACGCTAACAGAGCCATGGCGTTCCTCAAACTGCACAGGTGTTTGTTTTGTAGTGTGTACTAGTCTGTACGAGTGTGTGTGTGTGTGTGCAGGTACAGCGAGGCGGAGCAGGACTGCAGTGTGGCCGTCGATCTGGACGCCTCATACGCCAAAGCGTTCGCCAGACGAGCGACGGCTAGAGCCGCTTTAGGGAGGATCCGCGACGCCAGAGAAGGTCCGTGCTCAACTCAACTTTATTCCCACAGCGCTACACAATACACACCATTTAAAGCAGCTTTACAGAAAGTGCATGAGTCCACATTACAGTTTGGATAGTTCTGTTATCAGAGGAAACTGTCTAAGTTATGTATTTCAGAAATGTACATATGCAAAGTCACAGTTAGCTAAGAATGTATTAATTTAAACAATGTAATAATTTAATGCAGAAACAATGAGCTCACTGAAGTAATGAATACTTGTGTGTTGACAAATGATTATGACATTTATTAAATACCACACCATGTTCCATCAGTTCAGTCGCTTTCACAGCCGAATCCTTGTTTCTGAGGAAAACACTTGTTTGTTTGTAGATTTTGAGCAGGTTCTGAAGCTCGAGCCGGGAAACAAGCAAGCCGTGAGCGAGATCGAGAAACTCACAGCGGTACGTTCACCAATAGAGTGTGTTTTGGTTAAACAGAGTTCGTACAAGGACTTTTCTAAATGTAAGTCCTGGAAAACCCTTGAAAACAGCCATATTTATGAAGAGGGGCTTGACAAGTGCTTGAATTATTGAAATACAATATATATATATATGAAATTAGTGTTTAATTTTTTTGAGAGAAAAAACACCATACATACGTTTTTCGCTATTTCGCATGATATTAAGTTTATGATAAGTATATAATACAACTTCCATTCTTCAGGTCAATATATATTCATGGAAAAACAACAGTTTGAATCTTTGTTATAGTTCGAGTGTTATATTATAGTATCCTTTCCAGTGTTATGGTGATTTCTCACGTCTAACAGCGCTGGTCAAAAAACAACAAATAAGAATAATAAAGATGTTGATAAGTGAGATCTCTGATTGAAGTCCTTGAAAATCAAAAAAGTAGTGCTTAAAAAGTCCTTGAAAGTCCTGGAGTTTCATTTTACAGTCTCTGTACGAACCCTGGAATGATGATCTAGAATGCGGTTGTTGTGTGTGTGTGTGTGTGTGTGCGTGTGTCTGCAGGGTTTAGTGATTTTCTGCTTGTGTAAATGAACACAGGGACTCGCTTCACTGTGAACACGCAGTGCAGATATTTACTTGCATCACAGACTTACACACTCACTCACACACACACACACACACGCACACACACACACACACACACACTCTCTCACTGTTTCTCTGTGTTGATCAGGAGATGAAGTCCAGTGTTCTTCTAGATCCTGTGGAGAACAAACCGAGAACCGTCCAACCAATCAACAAACCCGAACATCTCCGATCCACCGTGAGTCCAGAACCAGGAACTGATGTCGTGTTTTATTAGATTTTTTCAAGTAAAAGTTCCTTGTGTCACGTGTGTGTGTGTGTGTGTGTGTGTGTGTGTGTGTGTGTGTGTGTGTGTGTGTGTGTCAGAAACCCCCGCGGAGGATGATCATACAGGAGATCTCAGGGTCCGTCGAGCCTCACGCTTCTTCACCGCATCCAAAGATCCAGAAGATGGAGGAGATCTCAGACGCTCCGTCCAGGTCAGAACATGCCGAGAACCAAGAGTTAACCTTCCCGTCTCTCTCTCTCTCTCTCAACACTGAGCGCCCTAACCTGCAGTTCCTCCACTGGCCACTAGAGGCCGGCTGCAGAAGAGACTCAGTCCCATAGACCCGCATGTTAAAACGCTCAACTTTACAGCAGGAAAACACATGTTTACAGTCTGGTGCAGAAAGTGGATTTGGTCTATATCGCTAGTTTTGCTCTTCATTACGACTGTAAGGGGGGGGATTTTTTTATAACTCATACGTTTAAATTATATTAAGCCTTAAAGTTGTGCATAATTAAGGGCGTGGCCACTTGAGTGACAGGTGGATTGCCGCTGATGTCACTGCTAGCCGTTTGTCTGCTGTGTGTTAGCGTCACGTCTCCTCAGCTAATCGCCTCGCTGCACATGTTCGTTTATCCGGGAGTGACGCTGCCAAGATGGCGACGGCCGGCTCCGCCCACTTTAGGCTTCAGAAACGCTCTTCAGAAACACTACGGGTGACGTCACACACTCTACGCCCAGTGTTTTACACAGGCTATGGGACTCTTGTGTTTCAGGGCTTCATCTTCATCTCCTGAACCGATTCCTCCTCCACCCATCAGCAGTTTCCAGCTGGAGGCCGACCTCAGGAAGATCAGCCGTTACCCACAATGCACCTACAGATATCTGAAGGTACCGTCAGTGCCGCCCTCCGTCTCAAGTCGAGTCAGCTTTATTTATACAGCGCTGTTTACAACTCAGTGTTTCAGAGCAGCTTTACAGAGATGATAATGCAACAGAGTGTGTTTCCAGAAGAGAATAGCGTCTCAGTCCAGCTTAAGCCAGCTCAGTGATGCTTCATTTCTGTTGTAAAAAAGTTTTAATTTAGTTCATTTATATATATATATAGCCGCTCTGGAGAAAACCGTGATGTCATCGTCCAGCTCAGTTCTCATATAATGCTGTCAATGCAGGAGATCAACAATATTGTTAAATATTAAATGAAATGTAAATGTCCCGAACTATACGCCAAAGCCGGAAGAGTCTCCAGCCGTCCTTAATCTGCTTCTCACTCCAGCATTCCCTGTTTCAGCAAATCAGCCCGGACACGTATCCGCAGATCTTCCAGAACTCCCTGGAGCCGGACGTCCTGAACCGCATGCTGGAGATCTTCCACAGCTTCTACATGCAGTGAGTCACACACACACACACACACACACAAACACACACACACATTTTAACTATTTATTTGAGTCCACTTAAAAGAAATGATTTACAGGGACATAAATACTATAGATGCAGTCAAATGCATGCACATAATCATGGACAAGCGGCACACAGCAGATCTGCACAATATTTAGCATCACTCAGTTGTTATGGATACAGTAGCACTGTCTCCGCCAGATATGACGGCTGCCTATAATAGCAGAGAGAGCGCAGTGCTTTGCTAGCCGTTTAGCCCTCTTTTTGGGCATCCCTAGTTGTTGAAGACCCCTTACAACCAGCCTGTGTGTGTGTCCTAAGCTGCCAAATATGAGCACAAAAAGTCGGCTCTGATAACCTAACTCTGAGATGACGTTTAGGAGTGGTTGATATTTAATCATCTTAGTCATAAAAGCTTCTTCCATACTAGAGTCAAATGTACATGCAACCTCCACAACGAACACCTCGCTGATCTCCTCATTAATCACAACAATATCTGGTGTATTTGCAAGCACATGAGAAAAGGTTTCAGGGCTATTACACTTCTGAAACATAGATGATTTTACACACGAATGTTTGTACATTTTTACAGCAGATGAGAAAAGGCTTGATATGTCCTTCACTATAAGATCCACTATTCTGTCGTGGCGTGCGATGTACACTCCTGTATAGGCATGGCAGCCGTTTAAGATGTGTGGCAGTGTTTCAGTGATCTGTTCTGTAGTGTGATGCAAGCAGTGAGGGACCTGAGCTGTAGGAAACCAGATAGAAAGATTGAGTCTGGTTGGAAGAACTTGTAGTCTGGCTTTTACCGTAAAAATGATAATGTCCTCGCTGAGTGCAGTATTCTAAAAAAATGGGTGAGAAACAGAGTGATCAGCGGAGGAGAGACACGCAAGTTTCCCCTGAAGGTTCAGGCCTGTCCAGTGTTGTTTCTGCTGGTGTTGGTGTAGGTCCAGGAGAGTTGGCCGGGCCCCTGTGGATGTTAGGGTGTAGCTGTGACCCCCGTATGTGGCTGTGGCCCTGACAGAGGTCACGGGGTCAGGAGTGTTGGCCGGGCCCCTGTGGGTGTTAGGGTGTAGCTGTGACCCCTGTATGTGGCTGTGGCCCTGACAGAGGTCAGGGGGTCAAGAGAGTTGGCCGGGCCCCTGTGGGTGTTAGGGTGTAGCTGTGACCCCTGTATGTGGCTGTGGCCCTGACAGAGGTCACGGGGTCAGGAGAGTTGGCCGGGCCCCTGTGGATGTTAGGGTGTAGCTGTGACCCCTGTATGTGGCTGTGGCCCTGACAGAGGTCACGGGGTCAGGAGAGTTGGCCGGGCCCCTGTGGGTGTTAGGGTGTAGCTGTGACCCCTGTATGTGGCTGTGGCCCTGACAGAGGTCACGGGGTCAGGAGTGTTGGCCGGGCCCCTGTGGATGTTAGGGTGTAGCTGTGACCCCTGTATGTGGCTGTGGCCCTGACAGAGGTCACGGGGTCAGGAGAGTCGTCCGGGCCCCTGTGGATGTTAGGGTGTAGCTGTGACCCCTGCATGTGGCTGTGGCCCTGACAGAGGTCACGGGGTCAGGAGAGTCGTCCGGGCCCCTGTGGATGTTAGTGTGTAGCTGTGACCCCTGTATGTGGCTGTGGCCCTGACAGAGGTAAGGGGGTCAGGAGTGTTGGCCGGGCCCCTGTGGGTGTTAGGGTGTAGCTGTGACCCCTGTATGTGGCTGTGGCCCTGACAGAGGTCAGGGGGTCAAGAGAGTTGGCCGGGCCCCTGTGGATGTTAGGGTGTAGCTGTGACCCCTGTATGTGGCTGTGGCCCTGACAGAGGTCAGGGGGTCAGGAGTGTTGGCCGGGCCCCTGTGGATGTTAGGGTGTAGCTGTGACCCCTGTATGTGGCTGTGGCCCTGACAGAGGTCAGGGGGTCAGGAGAGTCGGCCGGGCCCCTGTGGATGTTAGGGTGTAGCTGTGACCCCTGCATGTGGCTGTGGCCGTGACAGAGGTCACGGGGTCAAGAGAGTCGGCCGGGCCCCTGTGGATGTTAGGGTGTAGCTGTGACCCCTGCATGTGGCTGTGGCCCTGACAGAGGTCACGGGGTCAGGAGAGTCGTCCAGGCCCCTGTGGATGTTAGGGTGTAGCTGTGACCCCCGTATGTGGCTGTGGCCCTGACAGAGGTCAGGGGGTCAGGAGAGTCGGCCGGGCCCCTGTGGATGTTAGGGTGTAGCTGTGACCCCTGCATGTGGCTGTGGCCCTGACAGAGGTCACGGGGTCAGGAGAGTCGTCCAGGCCCCTGTGGATGTTAGGGTGTAGCTGTGACCCCCGTATGTGGCTGTGGCCCTGACAGAGGTCACGGGGTCAGGAGAGTCGGCCGGGCCCCTGTGGATGTTAGGGTGTAGCTGTGACCCCTGTATGTGGCTGTGGCCCTGACAGAGGTCACGGGGTCAGGAGTGTTGGCCGGGCCCCTGTGGATGTTAGGGTGTAGCTGTGACCCCTGTATGTGGCTGTGGCCCTGACAGAGGT